>NW_027187293.1:7354716-7646352 GCF_028583685.1 Petaurus breviceps papuanus | reverse complement strand
TGACTTGCCCAGGGTCACACGGCTAGTAAGTGTTAAGTGTCTGAGGCTAGATTTGAACTCAGGTCCTCCTGACTCCATGGCCATGCTCTATTCACTGCACCACGTAGCTGCCCCCTGCTTGTCATTTCTTATAGTGCAGTAGTATTCCATTGTAATCATATATCACAGCTTGTTCAGCCATTCCCCAGTTGATCGGCATTTTATCAGTTTCTAGTTCTTTGCCACCATAAAAAGAGCTGCTATAAATATTTTTGTACAAATAGGTCCTTTTCCCCTCAGTACTCAGTACATTTGGGCATAGTTTCACATTATTCCCCAGAATACACGGACTAGTTCACAACTCTACCAACAGTGTTGTAATGTACTAATTTTTCTGCATCCCCTCTAACATTTGTCATTTTCCTTTTCTGTTATGTTAGCCAATCTGATAGGGGTCAGGTGGCATCTCAAAGTTGTTTACATTTGCAGTTCTCTAATCAATAATGATTTAAAACATTTATTTTCATGTGACTATATTGATTCTTCTTTTGGAGACTGCCTGTTGACATTCTTTTACCATTTATCACCTGGGGGATTTCTCAGATTTTTAGTGATCCAAATCAGTTCCCTATATTTTTGGGAAATGAGACCTTTATCTTAGAAATTTGCTATAAAAATTTTCTCCCAGTTTTCTATTTTCTCCTGATTTTGGTTGCATTATTTAGTTTGTACAAAAGTTTTTTAATTTCATGTGCTCAAAATTATCTGTTTTATTTCCTGTGATCCTTCTTATCTCTTGTTTGGTTATAAACTCTTCCCTTTTCCATAGACAGGTTTCTATAGGTGTATTTCCCCAGTGTGTTACCCTTTATTACCCTTTATGTCTAATATCCATTTTGACCTTGTCTTGGTATACAATGTAAGATTTTACTTTATGGTACTTTCCAGTTTTTCCAACGGTTTTTTTAAATAGTAAGTTTTTACCATAAAATCTCAGCTCTTTGACCTTATCAAAATTATTAAGGTCATTTTCTACTGTAGCTTATGTACCCAATCTGTTCCACTGATGTACTAATCTATTTCATAGTCATTCCTGATTGTTTTGATGATTAACATTTTGTAATATTGTTTGAAATACGGAACTGCAAGGCCTCCTTCCTACACATTTTTTTTCATTCATTGCTTTGATATTCTTGACCTTTCATTTTTCCATATAAATTAAAAAAAAATTTTTAACTATATAAAATAATTCTTTGTTAGTTTGATTGGGCTGACACTGAATAAGTAAATTAGCTTATCTAGCATTTTCATTTTTATTGTATTGGCTGTGTCTACTCACAAGCAATTAATATTTCTCTAATTATTTAGATCTGTCTTTATTTTTCTGTAGAGTTTTAAACTTGTGTTCTTTTAATTCCTGCATTTATTTAGGCACATAGACTCTGAAGTATTTTATATTATTTAGAGCTATTTTAAATGTAATTTCTCTCTCTTGCTGCTGGGTTTTGTTAGAAGCAAATAGAAATACTGTTGATTTATGATAGTTTACTTTTATATCCCGCCTCTTTGCTGAATTTGTTAATTGTTTCAGATAATGTTTTAGTTGATTTTCTAGGGTTCTTAAAGTATACTCTTGTATTTTCTGCAAAGAGTGATAGTTTTATTTCTTTATTGCCTATTTTTATTCCTTCAATTTATTTTTCTTTTCTTATTACTATGCCTAGCATTTCTAGTACAATATTGAATAGTATTGGTGATAATGGACATCCTTGCTTCACTCCTGATTTTACTGGGAAGGCTTCTAGCTAGTCTTCATTACAGATAATGGTTGCTTATGGTTTTAGATAGATAATATTTTTGTTTTGTAAGAAAAGCTCCATTTTTACCTATTCTTTCTAATATTTTTTAAAATTAGGAATGGGTGTTGTACTTTGTCAGAGGCATTTCCTGTATCAGTTGATATAATCATATGATTTTTTTCTTTTTCTTATCTATATAGTCAGTTATACTGATAACTTTCCTGCTTTTGAACCTGCACTATATTCCTGGTATAAATCCCACTTAGTCATAGTATATGATCTTTGTGATATGTTGCACTAATCTCCTTGCTAGTATTTTATTTAAAATTTTGCATCAATATTCATTAAGGAAATTGGTCTATGGTTTTCTTTCTCTAACTCTAAGTATCAAAACCATATTTGTGTCATAAAGGGAGTTTAATAGAATTCGTTCTTTCTTTTCCCCAAATACTTTTATTAACTTCTGATTTACATTATTCATTTCCGCCAGATTTTGAGTTACAAATTTTCTACCCATTTTTCGCCTACCCACCACCCCAAAATAGCAGTCCCACAGGATATCCCCTCCTCCAATCTGCTCTCTCCCATCTTTTCTCCCATACCCCTTTCGACTTTTCCAGTGGATCTCTATGCCCCAGTGCTTGTATATCTTATTTCCCAATTACATGTAAAATAGCATTAATAATAGTATATATATATTTGGTTATTTGATTTTAAAACTTTGAATTCCAGATTCATTCCCTTCCTCCCTTGTCACCCACCCTTACTGGGAAGATAAGCAGTTCAGTATAGGATGTACATGTGTGGCTAATGCAAAACAATAACATAGTAGATATATTGTAAGACTGACTATATTTCCCTCCCTCCTATCCCACCTCCCACTTGTTCTATTCTCTACTTTGATTCTGTCCCTTTTCAAAAGTGAGTGCTTCCAACTTCCTTCCCCCCGAGCCTGCCCTCCCTTCCATCATCCCCCCCTCTCATCCCCTTCTCCACAATTCTCCTGGAGGGTGAGATACCCTATTTAGTGTATATTTCATTCCCACCCCAAGCCAAATTCAATGGAAATAAGGTTGACCCATTCCCTTTTGCCTTCCTATTCTTCCCCTCCATTGTAACTGTTTCCCCTTGCCTCTTCTATATGAGATAGTTTATCCCATTCTGTCTCTCGCCATCTCCTCTCATTATATTCCTCTCTCACCTCTTAATTTCACCTTTTAAGTATCATCCCTTCCTGTTAAATTGGTCCTGTGCCCTCTATCTATGTATATCTGTAAGTATATATACACACATTCACATATGTATTCATATGCCTATATACCCTCATATATAGACACACACACACATATATTTCTGTTCCCTTCAACTACTGAGAAAAGTTTCATAAGTTACAATTATTGTTTTTCCATGTAGGAATGTTAATAGTTCAACTTTGATAAGTTCGTTATGATTTCTTCTCCCTGTGTACCTTCTCATGCTTCTCTTGCTTCTAGTATCTGAATGTCAAATTTTCTGTTCAACTCTGGGTTTTTCAGCGAGAATGCTTGAAAGTCCTCTATTCCACTGAATGACCATAATTTCCCCTGAAACATGATACTCAGTTTTTCTGGGTAGGTGACTCTTGGTTTTAATCCCAGCTCCTTTGCCCTCTGGAATATCATATTCCAAGCCCTTCGATCTCTCAGTGTAGAAGCTGCCAGATCCGGGGTTATCCTGATTGTGTTCCTACGATATTCAAATTGTTTCTTCCTGGCTTCTTTTAATATTCTCCCCTTAATCTGGGAATTCTGGACCCTGGCTATAATATTCCTAGGAGTTTTCTTTTTGGGATCTTTTTCAGGAGGCAATCGATGGATTTTTTCAACCTCTATTTTGCCCTCTGGTTCTGAAACATCAGGGCAGTTTTTTTTTTTTTTTTGAGAACTTCCTGGAGGATGATTTCTAGGTTTTTACTTTGGTCGTGGCTTTCAGGTAGTCCAATAATTTTTAAATTATCTCTCCTGGATCTATTTTCCAGGTCAGTGGTTTTTCCCATGAGATATTTCACATTGCCTTCTATTCTTTTATTTGTTTGGATCTGTTTAACAGCATCTTGATTTCTCATCAAGTCATTAGCTTCCATTTGCTCCAGTCTAATTCTGAAGCAATGATTCTCCTCATTTAGCTTTTGAGATTTTTTTTTTCCATCAGGCAAATTCGGCTTTTTAAGGCATTCTTCTCTTCATTGCCTTTTTGAGCTTCTTTTGCCATTTGAGTCATTCTGTTTTTTAAAGTGTTATTTTCCTCAGTCAGACTGTTGACTCTCATTTCATAATTTTCTTGCATTGTTCTCATTTCTCTTCCCGATTTTCCTCCACTTCTCTTATCTGCTTCTTGAGGTCCTGTATGTCCTGTAACCAGGTTGTATTTTCCTTTGAAGCTTTTGGTGCAGGAGTTCTGACTTCACTGTCTTCCTCCTGTTCCATGCTTTGCTCCTTTTTATCCCCCAAATATGAGTGTAATGTTGGAATCTTCTGTCTGCTTTGTTTCCTTTGCCTGGTCATGTTGCCCCTCAGTCACTTGACCCCTGGGCTTTTTGCCACAGTAGGACTCTGCCACCAGACAGGGGAGCTTTTGTCCCAAAAGCTGGGGTTTTCTCAATTGCCAGAGGTATTACATGGGTACCCTTTCTGAAGCCTTCACATGCTCTTGCAAGCTGGACATATACCCCAGGACCTCCACCCTAGACTGCAATCCAGATCCAAGCAGGTTAAAGCAAGAGCAATTACTTCTCAGACTGGTGGTTGGTCCCCCTACACTCTGCAGGCCAGTAGCTGAAGCCGCCAATTGGCACTAGCTGGCTGTGCCAGCGTCTCAGCGGCTCCTTGCCCAGGGGGCAAAAGCCTTGCACTCCCACTTGTCCCAAAATCCACACTGCACTCTCACTTTGTCCTTCGCATCTATGCATTGATAATTCTGGAAATGGCCACAGCTGCTGCTGATCTGGGGTCCATCCGGCCTAAGGCTGGTCAGGCCCTCCCTGGGGCTGGGCTCGGCTCCCAGAGTGCTGTGCTGGCCGATTCCTGCCGGGCTGTCCTCAGCAGGAGGTTAGCTTCTCTGTGTCATTTTGTGGGTTCTGCAGCTCCAAAGTTTGTTTAGAGTCCCCTTTTTACATGGATTGGGGAAGGTGGAAGCAGGAGCCCAGCAGGAGGTTCTGCTTCTACTCTGCCATCTTGGCTCTGCCCCCACCTTCTTTATTTTTTCAAGTAGTTTATGTAGTATTGAGATTAATTGATCCTTAAATGTTAGATAGAATTCACTTGTGAAGCTATCTGGTCCTGAATTTTTTATTTTGTTTTTTCTTTTTGAGTTCATTTCTTTTTCTCAAGGGGCATGAGTTGCACATCGAGATAACAAAGTAAATGGACAAGGAACCATCAAACAGAGAAGAGAAGAAAATAATAGAGAATATTTTCACAAAACCCCATGGGGAAGAGAAAGCACCTACAAGGTGGTATTCAGCTGTGTCAAATGTAGTATATAATTTGAGAAGAATGAGCAGTAAGAGAAAAAAAGAGATTTGGCAATTAAGGGTTTATTGTTAACTGGGGAGAGTAGTTTTAGTTGAGTGATGAGGTAGGAAGCTAGACTGCAAAGGATTGAAGAATGAGTAAGAAAAGTGATAATGAGGCATCAATTGAGGCAGCTGAATCAAGGACTTTGGCCCTTTGACTTAGAAAGAGAGAATAGACATAGGATGATAGCTTTGGAATATATGGTATGGTATAGTGAAAATGTGTGTGTGTGTGTGTGTCTTTGTGTTTGTGTTTGAGTAAGAGACTCAGGCTTGTTTGAAGCCAGTAGGGAAGGAAATAGAAAATAAGGAAGAGTTTACGATTTGAGGCAGTGGTGGGGGGACTAGGGAGGGAGGAATGATTGAGGTTGTAATATTCTGGAGATGATTGGAACAAGATGAGATCAAATGCACATATAAAGGAATTGTATGTTGTAAGGAGAAATGACACTTTTTTTGTTAGAGTCTTGGAGAAAGGAAGTGAGCAAGGGAGGAGGAATAATGTGAAGGGATTTTGAGATAAAGAGAATGAGAAAAAAGGGACTTTATGTCAGATGACTTCATTTTTTCTTAGTAAAGAGGTGAGCTTCTCATCTGGGGAAGAGGTAAAAAGACTTGTATAGGCTTCCTGAGGGAAAAGAATATTTGGAATAGCTCTGCTAGTGAGTGAAATAGAAAACCAATTATGGAGAAGTAAAATGACTGTCTTAGTATTGTGAGAGCCTAGTTGAAGGTGGATTTGAATTTGTGGATATGAATTTACAAATTTGAATTTGTAATGTTCTGAGTCAGTACAGTTTTGTGACCTCCAGCTTAATTCAGCAGTCTATGAGTAAAGGCTAAGGAAGTGGAGAGTGGGAATAATAAAGAGCTGAGATTTGGTAAGAGATGATCAACTATAGGACTAGGGGACAAGGGACTCAAGAAAAGATGACAGCATATATTTGAAATACATAGCCATTGCGTTGAGATTGGAAAGAGGGGAAAGTGAAGTTAACAACAAGAGAAAATGTTGAGGGGTAAGAGCATTAGAAGTCTTCGTGAGAGTAAAGAATAAGTTTAGGAGGGATGAGGCATAAAAAGAGGTGGGATGATAAGATGTTATAGCCAAGTAGGACAATGTCAGAGTTTATATAGAGAAATGGAACTCTTGTGGGTGATGGTAAGGTGTAGGGTGTAACCATTCCAATGTGTACTTAAGGTAGAGAGGAGATATAAGCCATGGGTTTAATGAGGCTGAAATATACAACATACAGAAAGAAATTAACATAGTAACAGTCTTAAGTAAACCCATATGCTTCAGCTATTGGAGTAAGAATTCATTTTTTGGCAGAACCTGATGGGAAAACTAGAAACTAGTTTGGCGGAAAGTAGGCCAAGAACAACAACTCAAACT
Organism: Petaurus breviceps papuanus; assembly: GCF_028583685.1. NCBI lineage: Eukaryota > Metazoa > Chordata > Mammalia > Diprotodontia > Petauridae > Petaurus > Petaurus breviceps. The sequence goes on along the minus strand of NW_027187293.1, from coordinate 7,639,625 downwards.
ATGTACCAAGGTGAAATTCAAATAGATGGATGAGTAAGATATAAATGTTCACATTTTAAACAAATTAAGGAATCAAAGAAAGTATTGCCCTTTGAAACTGTGGATAGGGGAAAATTTCATGATCAGATAAGAAATAGAGAAGATCACAGAAGATTAAATGGACAATTTGATTGCATAAAACTAATCAGTTTTTGCTTAAACAAAACCAGTGTAGTTAAAATTAGAAGAGAAGCAGTTAACTGGGAACAGTACCAGATGATCAGTTAATACAATAATGACAATATTATAAAAAAAACAAACAAACTTTGAAAGACTTAAGAATTAAGATCAGCACAATGATCAACCATGATTCCAGAGGACTCATGAAGAACCAATAATCCACTTAATGATAGATAATAGATTCAAGATATAGAATAAGACATATATTTTTGGACGTGGCCTCTGTCAGAATTTATTTTGCTTTATTTTGCACATTTGGTACAAAGATTTTCTTTTTTTCCACTTTCAATTTGTTATGCTTAGGAGGACTAGAGATGTCACTACAAAAAAGGAAAAGAAAAAGAAAAGACAATTTTTGAAAGATTTTTTTGATGCATGAAAGACAATTGAGAATTAAGGCCAGAAATAATCACATACAAGCAAAACGACTTTGAAAGTTATATGCTGAATTTGTTATGTTTAAAAAGAAAAGCAATCTGTACACTATAGAGACAGTTTCATAGTCTTTTCTATTCTCTCTATATGGAAATTCTCCCTTATTTTTGTTACTTTCATGATAAAAATAATTTTAACTTTAAAAAAGAAAACCGAGGAATTAGGAAGTCTTGGAATTTGATAGAGGATTATTTTGAATATTGGATGACCTCTAACAAGGGTAGGAGTTGGAGAAGAAGTAGCTGAGCCAGGTGCTGAAATCCTTGAGAAAGGAGGAAGAGTGGCACAGTATATAACAACTACCATGTTGTAGAGTGGGTGGACAGTTTTGAGTGAGTTAACTTCAGAGGAGGAGAAGTTGCTAAGTACTGGTGAAACAAAAGTTTGGAAGTGTTTAGTAGGGAGCAGGGGCATTCCCTCTAGGACTAGTGTGTTGGGGGATGTATATGAAGATACAGTCAATGATGGAACTGGATGACCAAGAGTACAGTGTTATTAAGGGGAAATTGGATACTTCATAAAAGTAGAGAGTATGAGAAAAAGAGATCCAGAATGTAGGGAACTTTATTCACTTTGGAACAGGAATTTTGGCGAGCTTATGGAAGGGGTAGGTGGCCTTGATATGGATGGTTTAGGGTTAAGGAGGGTTGAAACACAAAAGTGGAGGTGGAAGTAGGACATGATTTTCTCATATGTGACCAGTGATTGATGGCAGATGAATTGTAAAATTCACAGTCTCCATGAGGTGTTATAGAGAGTGCCAGGCCAGGCCTGAATAGGTTGCCTTCAATCTTCTCCTAAATTGCTTCTCCTCCTGCAGAGTGATTAGGTTAAGGGTAGACTAGAGGAGGGGGTGGGTTTCTTTACTGGTAGAGTGCAACTTTCATTTCTAATTCTTTCAGTTCTAATTCACAAACATTTATCAAGCACCCATTTTGTGTGAAGTATCTGACTAGTTTCTGGGAATATAGAGCTGAAAAATGATATATTTGCTACCTTTAAAATACAACCTAATGGAAAGAATTAAACATATATACAAATAAGTGTAATACTAGGTGAATATGAAAAAGTCCACAGAAAGAATAATTTCGGTTTTTCACTAATAATAGATAGATAATAAGAATACTTTTAATCCTAATAGAGAATTACAATATTGAGGACAGAAAATGTATGGGATACAGATAAGAATGTTAATTGGGTCCAAGGAAGGAGAGATTGCTGATATTACTATTTTTAGTCCTTTCGTCTCCAAGAGGACCATGACATCAGGAAGATGATGCCATGACTTGCAAGTGAATTGGATTTAAGTGAGGAAAGGTTGTGCAAAGTCACCAGCTTCACTCTCTCTGCCAGAGCCATCTGGGTCCAGTGGCAAAATATAGATAAAGAGTCAGCTGGAGATGACTCCTCTGATATTGCTAGGAAAGTTACAAAGAAATAGAATTAGATATTGGGAAAAAAAGAGCAGTCAGATAAAATTTCATGAAGATTTATATAATCACATTTATTTTTACTTTTGTTCATTTTGGGGGTTTCTTTATATATTTCAATACTTGTCACTGGAAGTTAGAATGCATAAGGTGCTGCTTTTCAAGATGTCTGATTTGCACACTAAAACTAGCAAGTGGAAGGGAACTTAGAGAAAGGAATTTCTTGCCTTTATTTTTATAACTATTCTTTGCCTTCCTAATTATTACTATTATAGTATAATTTTTAACATACAACATTTCTTTCTTCCATCTAGGAAAAGTTAGACATAGGGATGAGAAAAGAAATAGATGGCATGGGAACATCAGAAATAAAGTATGGTGATTCAGTGTGCTACATTCAACATGTAGATACAGGACTCTGGCTTACTTACCAGTCTGTGGATGTGAAATCTGTAAGAATGGGATCAATACAACGTAAGGTAAGTTTACATAAAAATGTATCTTATGTTGTTTTGCATGACAAGTTATACAGTAGACTGTATTAGTAATGATTCCAGTGTCCTATTTGTCAGCATTTATTGTGTCACTTATTGACAGGTCAAATACCACTATTATGAATTCCTTAATACAGTCTGATTTTCATAGTGGAATTTTGTCACAATTATTAAATTACTAGATTTTTACATTCCCAGTTTGTTGGAGCTAGAAGAAAAGAAGTGCTCTGAAAATAGTGGGGAAATTGTGTCAACACAATGTAATTACTCTCAGTTAAGAAAATGCCTATAGCTTTGCTTTTAGCAAAGAGATATGCTGCTGGTATCTGAGCAAATGAAATTTCCATCACTACTGTACCATTCTTCCTTATCAGATTTATGATCCACTTCCAGAATTGATATCTATTTTCCTGGTAGCTGGATGGGCCATTGTTTTTTCTTATCACGATATCATTTCTTTTTTGTCCTCTATTGATCTTCATCCAACTGTTCTCTGTTACATTCCCAATTCCAGTTTACAGATTTCCTATATGACTATATAGTATTGATCTAGAATGGCCCTCTACTGTTCTTTTATCTAATTTGATCTTTTAACTAAGGTATACCTTTCCATTGCCACATTTCATGTTTGAACTTTCCACCAATTCTTGTTGAAGCCTATGAAATTAAATTTAGTTCCTTGCATTAAGATGTCTAGTTCAGTGTGATTTTCCCATATACTTATTTGTGTTATGAAATTTGAATTTGTTAATATTTTACTAGCCTTTTTCTTTAATATTGTTTCTTGTGAATTACTACTCCTCTTTACTGATAGTTTTCCCATGTCAAATTTTTTACCCTATATGGTATCTGGCCAAGTGGAAACATATAGATTGTCTTCCTCCTTTTCCTCTACTTTTCAGTTTAAATATTGGTAGATTAGATATGCAAATATTTAAGCAGATTTCCTGGACCTCTTTACACACCATCCTTTGCCAAAAGTTGGCATGTTAAGTTCTGCTACAGACATCTGAATTCCAACAATTCCAAGTAAGCTATCTTATTAATTATCTCATTTCCTTACACCGTCTTTCTCTTCTACTTTCAATCAGTAGCTGTGACAAAAACACTGCTTGTGTTGCCAAAGTCTTCAGTTTCTTTCTTAGAACTTCTTAAATTTCTAGTGATATTATGTCATTTCCTTCTGCTAATATCATTTATCCCCATTTGAAAACCCTATTGTTGGGTATTGGTTATTTGGTCTTAGAAGTTTGGGGAGTCATATCCTGGAAACATCCCCTAGAAAGACAGAATGTTTTACAGTTTTTCATATCAGGTCAACACATGACTGTCCCAATATTCCCTACCAAGAAGTCATTAGAAATTTTTTTCCTTCTTCCTGTGACCAAGATAGAATCCTCTTTTCACTTTTAAATGCTTGTTGACTAATGGACTGACTAGTGGCATCTTTGGATCATTGTCATGTTAACCACTAAGTAGTTAACTACTTGTTGAAAAGTTCCATAATCACATGGGCAGTTTGTTGATGTTCTACTGGAATAGAAGTGATAAGTAAATATCCAGTTCTTTATAGTTATCAGAGTCAGATTCCTTTAGTTCCTCAGCTCTACCTTTCCTTAGAGGGCAATGCCATTTGTCATCTTAGGGTATGGGGAATTGTGGATCTAATAATTAGCCTGAGCCCTAATTCATTGTTTTCTGCCTTACTCTTTTTGAACATACTGTATCGAATGAATCCTTGGCTTTTAACCTTGACATGTTGGAGTTGGTTCTCCATGGAAGAGGACAAGTGGTAGAATGGTGTATATAGTGTTTTTAATCTTAGCATAGAATCACTAAATAAATAAACATTGTATAATAGTGGAGACACCAGATAATAAACATTAAACATATACTGATTCTCTTTAAGTCCGCTAATTTCCAGAATCCAAGAAGTCACCCAAATATAGGATATATCTGAACCTAGTAGTTCTGGGTCATAAACAATTTGAGTCATCTCTTAGGCAGGCAAAAGAGTATAGTATCACAATTCCTACACAAGGTCTAACTCATACTTCCCATAGGACTAGTCGTTAGGTGAAGGACATAGAAAGTAGAGTCAGTCTTGGCCCATTTATGGAATGGTCTCTATATATGGGGATCTGTTATGAAATGGGACTCAGGAAGGTTGGTACTTCCAATTTCTTGGATGTATGGTTACTGGTGGGCATCTCTGAGATCATCTTTCCCCGCCTAATATACTGTGGAATGATAATCAGCCTGATTAGGGAACCACATCACATTTCTATGTCCCCTTTTCTTTACCTTTGTCTACTTCTCTCTCCAATGCTAGTGTACCATGTACCTTCCTGTCTCATTCCCCGAGCCCAAATACCCCACCACTCCTTTTTTTTAAAGCTTTTTGGAGGGGAGAAGACAGGGCAATTGGGGTTAAGTGACTTGCCCAAGGTCATGTGGGTAATAAGAATGTCAAGTGACTGAGGCCAGATTTGAACTCAGGTCCTCCTGACTCCAGGGCTAGTGCTCTATTCACTGCTCCACCTAGCCGCCCCTTCTACCACTACTTCATAGCAAAGAGGAACAGTGTATAGTTATAGAGATGAATATCATACCATCATTCTGTGAAGCACAAAAAAAAAAACCCATTTCCTTCTCCAACCCAACCTTTTTTTTAGGAAGAATCTCAAATTTGTTAGATGTTCCCATACAGTATTCTTCATGTCCAATTCTTTCACTGTCCTATGTCTTTCTTGACACATACTATTCCCTTCTCTCTTCTTTTGTTTTATTTCTTCTTTGTTTTTCCAGTGACACACTGCTTTTGTTGTTTTAGTTGTTAATTCTCTATGGCAGTCCATAGAATAAATGGAAACATTTCTGTATTTCATCCAATTCCTATAGGAAAGAGACTGACTTATGTTTTGTATGCATTTCTATAGCTGCTACTTAGACCTGGCAGAAATTTAAACATAGCACAGTTAATAGAGTATTAGCCTTGCCTTCCATGCTACCTAGAACTGAGATACTCAGGTATCCATAACTCTTGCTATTAATTCAAATGAAAAACATCACAGCAAACTGCTTGGTTATTCAGTTCATTCATTGCACTGATAATTCTGTTACTGGAGGCTCTTTATAGCAAACTTTGTCAGTCTTTTTCCTAGAAGTTTTCACCAGTATGATATCTTCTCTATTTTCTCAGCTGTGTTTCATCTGTGAATAGCAGACTCTTATTTTTAATACCATGTATGTTGTAATTACCTTTGAGAAGGTTTTTTTTGTAGAAATGTAACTTCTATTCACTTTTTGCTTCCTACTTTTTCAGTTGTTCTCACACCATATTCATAGACACTTACATAGTTTACTTGCAGCTTGCATCTTTCTAGCATTTCTTGCAATTTTAGCATTTGCGGCTTTGTTAGTTAAAGCTACTTGTAATTTTAGACCCCATATACAACTTTATATACCAGCCAACATGGTAGTTGTGTCAAGTGACCTAATTAAAAGATTTAAGCTTATCACAGATAGTAACCCTAACAGTAGGTAGCATGAACAAGAACTTCTCCTTACTTGAAGGATTCTTATTTTACCTTTCAGATTTCTTTCCGCAGTTTGTAGAAGAGTCAGACTCTAATAAACAGAATCAGAACTGGTCATTTTTCTATGAAGAATTAATTTGTTAAATTCAGCAGCTGAAAATGAAATAGAAATTTTGTATGCTGCAAACAATTTATTTGGACTCTCCATGAAATCAAGAAAGGGTTGCCATTCCATTTGAGAGGAAGAAATATATCAATCAGTAACGGATTGGCTAAAAATGAGAGTTAACAGGGTCTTATTCTTCTATTCTGTGAATTGCCTGTACTTCTTTTTTTTTTTTTTTGCTTTTTGGAGTGGGGAAGGCAGGGCAATTGGGGTTAAGTGACTTGCCCAAGGTCACACAGCTAATAAGTGTTAAGTGTCTGAGTCCAGTTTTGAGCTCAAGGCCTCCTGACTCCAGGGCCAGTGCTCTAGTCATTGCGCCACCTAGCTGTCCCACTTGTACTTCTTTTAATGAAATGTTAGCTAATCCTTTAAACTGATAGGAATATTTATTGTTACTCTAAGTCTCTTTATATTTTGTTTGCTACCTGTTATACAGATAGATCAATAAATTCAGGAATTTCTACCATTAAAATGTTTTTGGGTTGTTTCTATGAAGATCTGAATCTTTATCCATACCAGTGTTTCTTAACTTTTTTTGTGTCATAGACCTCTGGCAGTATGGTAAAAACTTTTTCAAAATGAAGCTTTTAAAATATATAAAATAAAATATGTTGGATTACAAAAGAAACAAACAATATAGAAATACAATAATCATTTTTAAGCAAATTTAAACAAGTTTTGTTTAAGATCCCCACATCTGTGATATCTGCATAGAACCTCATTACTCTAATAGTGACCACTATTGACCAACATAAGTTTCTAAGTATTCCCTGAGGTAAGGACAGCTAATAATTTGAAGTAAAAAACCTAATTTGTGGGAAAGCAACATTTTGGTTTAACTAAATATGTGTCTTAAAGGTAGGATGTACTATAATACTGGCTTTTGCTTGACCCTACTGTTTGAATATGGTGTTGAACAAAGGAATTCTTTCTGACTACTTCTTAAAAGATGTATTCATTTTAACTTTTTTTTTAAAGCAATTGGGGTTAAGTAACTTGCTCAAGGTTACACGGCCAGGTGTTTCTGGGTGGGTGCTAAGTGTCAGAGCCCAGATTCGATCCCCAGGTCATCCCGACACTAGAGCGAGTGCTCTTACTCACTGTGCTACCTGGCCTCCCCTTCATTTTAACTCTTAAGGAACATTGGATAGAAGTACACATAATTATAGACTTTCATATTTATTTATGGGTACCTTCAAGACCTATTTTAGCTGATGTATATCAGATGTACATGTAGATATGTGCTGATATGTGTGCATATAGGCAGTGAATATGTACCTATATATATTACTAAGGGCATAGTTAGACCATATAATACCTGTATGTATGTACACCAATAGTTTCCATGGATTCAATTATCATCTCTCATCAGATGACAAGATTCAGCCCTTGACTCTCTCCTGAGCTCTAGTTCTAGCACTATATATTCTCATAAACATCTCAAACTTAACATGCTAAACAGATAGAATTTTATTTCACTTTAAACCTACTCCCTCCCTGCCTCCTTCAGACTTTCCTATTTTTGGCACCATTCTTATAGTCATCCATATTTGTAACTTGGGAATTCTTCTTAACTCCTCATTCTCATTCTATAACCATTCAGTTCAGCTAGAGGAACAGTATAGAGTGCCAGGCCTGCAGTCAGGTGGTCTTAAATACAATCTGTATGACTGTGGGTAGGTTACTTAACTGTAATCTGCATCAGTTTTCTCATTTGTAAAATGGGAATCTTAATAGCACCTGCCCCCCAGAGTTATTTTGAGGATCAAATGGAATGATAATTGTATGATATTTAGCAGAGTACCTGATACATAATGCCATGTAAATATTAGCTGCCATTATTATTAATAATGACTAATTTCTAAATCTTATCAATTCTTTCTCCATATCCCTCACATTTATCTCTTTTTCTCTCTTTACACAGAGATTACCCTACTTGACAACCTCTTTATCTCTCTCCATGACTATTACAATAGCTTCCCTTTTGTTCTACTTTGAGTTTCTCCTCTCTCCACTCATCTTTCATACAGCTATAAAGTGATTTTCCTATAGCCTAGATCAAGGCATGTCATTCCCTTGTTAATGAATTCCAATGCTTCTTTGTTACCTATAGGTTACAAACTTCTCTCTTTGGCATTTAAACCTCTTCACAGCCTGAATCCAGTCTACCATTCTAATCTTATTACATCTTCCCCTTCTTATCCTCTACAGGTCAGTCAAACTCCTCTACTTAACTTTTTCTCATCCATGTCCTTCCATGTCCCAGCTCCATGCATTCCACTGGCTCTCACTCATGTTTAGATAATGCTTCTTCCTCATGTTGAACTCTTAAAATCTCTAATGGTTTTCCATTAAGTTGAAATGTCACCTATATTAGACCTGTCTTGAGTCACCAAGGTGCTTATTCAAAATTATCTTATGATGATTATGTATTTCCCATCTAGTCCTCCCACATACCAATAAAATGCAGGGACTGTTTCATTTTTGACTTTGTATCCCCAGTACTTAGTACAGGGCTTGGCATGTAATAAGTACTTTATAAATGCTTATTGATTTACTGATTAATGATATATACCAGACTGTTTTTGTATTCTTTCTAGACTATATTATGAGAGCATAAATAGTCTAGGAAGAGGAGCACTGAGCAAGTTAAGAATCAGGAAACTAGAGGTCTGTCAGTGATTTGCTGATGTGTGTGTGTGTGTGTGTGTGTGTGTGTGTGTGTGTGTGTGTGAAAATTGGATGTATTAACTTTATTTCCTCAAATTACCATCCTTTTAGGATAAAGTTCTGGTACATATTTGGTGAGTAGGGGACACTTTCTTAGAAAGAACTACCCAAATATTTGACTATTGCTCCTTTTATTCTTTCCTTTAGAATTCTTTAGCATTAATTTAAAATTTTTGTTATATACACTTAAAATATGTTGTTAACATCCCCTGAGATTTAACAACATTGATATTATTACTGGCAAAAAAATCACCATTGTGATTAATAAAAGCTTAATTTTTTAAAATAAAGGTATATATTTTTTTGGTTGGATTGAAGAAAAATTTCCTTGAAGTTCTGGTTTCAGTATTTATTGATTAACAAACTCCCATCTTATAACACCTGTGTAAATGCTAATGAAAGTTATTTTCTTTTTGTTATTCCATATAGATTAGATGATTGAGTCAATGAGGCCTTCATCAGAATTTCATTATGAAAACAGAGGTGTTTTTTTTTCTTTTGTTCACCACAATATTTTCGCCTGGGAATATTTAGTTGTTAAAATGAAACAGCTCTTGGGAGCACATTGACTTGTTTTCTTTCAATATTTGACTAGAGGTTTGTGACATTACTTTTAGACCCTTTAAATTCTTATTCTTGTGTAGATAAGAAACATTTTCAGAATGGTATTTATTGCACTCGTTGCTGTTTTCTTTCAGGCTATCATGCACCATGAAGGCCACATGGATGACGGCTTAAATTTATCCAGGTCTCAGCATGAAGAATCACGTACTGCAAGAGTAATCCGTAGCACAGTCTTCCTTTTCAATAGGTTTATAAGGTGCATTTCTTTTTGAGTTATTTTACATTAAAAAAATTTTTTTTTGAATTGATGAACTTTGGAATCGTACTCTGGTCACCTTAATCAACATAGCAGGAAAATAAATGTGATGGGATAAATCCAATAGCACTATGGAAAACAATAGTATAGACTAAGATGTGTTATTTGCATAATTTGCCACCAGGCTATTTAGAATAAGAGCAAATGATTTGTAATTTTTTGCACAGTTTCAATTCATAACTGTCAGTGTTGCTTAATTCCTCCTAGTAATACAGCCAAATGAAAGTTAGCTTATTAGTTCATTAAACTACCCAGATGTCCAATTTCTGAATGAATTTGAAAAGCATCAAAAATTTTGGAAATATTAATGTAATTCAACCTGGAATAAGCAAATAATAATTATTATATTTTAATCAGTTAAGGAAAAATATCTACCAAAAAGATCCAAGCTATGTTCAAAGTCTGATCTGTAAAAGGTTTACAAACTTTAAATAGAAAAACCAAATTAATATGATTTAAATGTCAAAAATAATATTTTAAAAATGCATAACAAAAGAGTGAATTGATTTTTGTCCTTTTCTAACTAAATTCATAAAGTACTAGCTCCAGATTTTTTTTAGCATGTAGTATAGGAAGTGACTGTTTCCACAAGTCTACGATCCTATGATTAATAGATTATATCTGAAAACTAAAAGACACTTGTTGTGAAAAGAGAAAGCCACAGGGAAGGTTATGGGGGGAAAGAGTATGATTTATCTTTCTTTATTCCTGAGTATCTAAGAATTCATTCATATAGTAGATATATAATAAATATTGCATCTTAGATTTTTTTCATTTAAATCCATATATGTTACCTAGAAGCTCTTGATCTTTCTGGTGTTTCTCTTAATTACACCATATATTTAATTAATTTAATAACATAATATTAATAAAAAATTTATTGAACCACTGGTTCAAGGGAACTATGAGTATGGAGAAAACCTCAAAAAGAACTAGCTTTCTGTGGAATAAATCCATGAAATTCTTCAACATCCCTCTTCTACCAGCTATCCACTACCAGGCCTTGATTAACATTGAAAGACTCAAGCTACAAAAAAGTCATTCAGTCATTTTCATAAATGCTGTCTTACTCAGATGAATGTTATATTTATTACATTGTTTGTGAAGTTTATTGATTGATACAGTGATTGCCTTAAAATGTTCCTAAGCCTTCCTACCTTGATTTCAGGGAATTATTATTATAGTAACTTTAATGTATATATCATGTTAAGGTTTATAAAGTTCTTTCTTCATGGAAAGTATTTAGTGCAAATTTTATTATCTCCATTTTATAAATGAGGAAAATGATTTCCTTAGAGAGGTCAGAGGACAAAGTGATTCCTACAGCTATTAAATATGGGTCAAGGCTCAAACCTATATTTCTTTACTCTAGACTCAGCATTTTTCTACTACTTATATAGTCTGTTTTGAGATTTTTATCAAGAAGATACTGTTATTTTTATCTACATTGAAAGTGGCAGTGCTACACTATAATAATTGTATTTTTATAGTTAATAAATATTATTTAAACCACTGTATCTGGTGTACCAAGACAAAAATGAAACACTTTTTACCCTCGATTGTCTTAAATTTCATGGAGCAGAGGACACCATATACATATAAATGTATATACAAAATAAATACAAGGGGATTTTGTATAGCATAAAAAGGTAAGATTCTTATGTATTTAGCTTTCTTTGGCATTTATTTGTATAGAGAGACTCCAAGTGATCAAAAAAATTAGTGTTTTTCATATATAAAATTAAAGGCTTATTCTAGATATTCTCTAAGTTCTCTTTGAGCTTAAAATATATGATTCTATGATGGCACTCTATAGGTTGTTCTTGTATTTTTTTAAACTAAGAGCAGATGAATATTATACCAATTTTTAACTTTTTAATTTTTTCTTTTTTATTCTTTCTACAAATTTATTTTTATTCTTTTTATCAGTATAAGTTAAAAAACATAAATGAGGTGATTGACATTTGTTTTATTGTTTTTTTTTAATTAAAAAAATCTCCTTTGTGGTTGCTGCTGGGAGTGTGTATTTTTCATCCTTAAGAATGAGTTTAAGACTTAAGGCACTCCATGTTCTGTTTTTCTAGATTTTTATTGGCTGTCTCCATTCCCTCCACTCTTCTGTCTGTTAGATTCTCTGACTTCTTTCAAATCTTAGGTCACATTCCACCTTCTTCAAGAAACCTCTCCTAGTTCCCCCCGCTGCTTTCTTATCCAAGATTACTTACTATCTATTGTGTATATATCTTGTTTGTATCTAGTTATTTTTTATCTCTACTTAGAATTTGAGTTCCTTGAGTTTTCATCACTACCTTTCTTATATCCCCAGTGCTTAGAACTGTGCCTGGTCTATAGTAAGTCCTTAATAAATGTTTTTGATTGAACAAAAGTATTTATTTATGTGATCAATACAGTCCTTATCCTAAGAAAAGTTCTGAGTTTTAAACAAATCACTTCATATTCTTCTGAATCTTTGAGAGGTTTATACAACAATTTGAATTTTTAAAGGACATATTTTATTAATAAAATATTTTAATTACTCTTAATTACAATTGGCTATAAATATTTCAAATATTTTTATCTTTAACATATTAAATGCATATATTTCTAAGTTTTCACAATACAGAGTGCTTAGGATTTAAATTTTAATTTAGTTGGTCCATTTTAATTTTTGTTACTGTAGACTTGCATGTTATTAATGAACAATTAGTTCTCAATTTTTTTCTATCCTGATTTTGTTCTCCCAAAAGGCATAAGTAACTTACAATGTCGTTACCTTCACAGATTTGCCTGTTGTTCAATGGTTTTCCTTACCTAAAATAAAATAGAATACAGGCGTATTGATCTGATAAATGCTGTTAATACCTGGTAATAATTTCAATATTTATGAGATCATTTTACTCTTTTTAATTAGCTACATATGCAAATGAACCTTCATTATCTCTTTTCTTATGTGATTATTTCTCTAACCTTGCTAAGAAGGGGAAATATTGTCAATGAAAATAACTTTGAGTAAAAGAAAACTGAAACATTCTGGGCTTTTACTAGGTAGATATTACCATGTACTTTTATAATCACAAATTATAAATCATAAACTTAATTCTTTACTCTATTTTTCATAATTCTTAACTCTCTACCTCTTATAACATGATTGTTCTTCATCTCTAATTCTGTCTGTATAATATTAAGATAAGTTTCTGTCTATCATTAGGAAAGGTATAAAAGTTCATTTAATTAGATGATGCATGTTCTGACCATTTTGTTTTTTCTATTTATCCTGGCCTGCGCTGATGTATACAGTAATTTCATATTCAGCATATACTTGAAGACAAAAGTAGTTTTCCAAAATTTTAACTTGACAAGCTACACTGTGTCAATTAAGTAGCATTAAAAAAATGCCCTAAGTTATTGTTGCCATTTTAGAACGGTAGATGTGTAGAAATGATACTAAAACATTAATTTTTTTTATAATAGTTTTTTTTTTTTAAAGCAATCGGGGTTAAGTAACTTGCTCAAGGTTATACGGCCAGTTATTTCTGGGTGTGGTGCTGAGTATCTGAGCCCGAGATTTGATCCAAGTCATCCCAACACTGGAGCCGGTGCTCTTACTCGCTGAGCCACCTGGCTGCCCCTAAACAATTGGGGTTAAGTAACTTGCTCAAGGTTACACGGCCAGGTGTTTCTGGGTGGGTGCTAAGTGTCTGAGCCCGGGATTCGATCTCCAGGTCTTCTCAACACTGGAGCTGGTGCTCTTACTTGCTGTGCTACCTGGCCGCCCCTAAAACATTAATTTCTAAGTAAAATGGATTGGAGGAAATTCGGATTTCTGAACTGGGTTGTGATGTCTCACATTTATATTACTGTATGGCTTACAAAGTGATTTTCTAAGAAAAACCATATAAAGTATACAATTTCATTCCCATTTTACAATTGAAAAAAATCAGGGCTCAAAAGTCTAAGTGACATGCCCATAATCACAAAGCTAGGAAGTGGTAAAAATAAGTATTAGGTGTTCAGCTTCCAATGTGGACGTGTGGAATAAATAATAATAATGAACATATATGTGGTGCTTAAATGTTTATTTAATTTGTCTGAAATGGCCACATTAGGGGAGAAATTAATATAGACATTTGCATTTCCATTTTGTTGGTGAGAAACCAAAGTGAAGTGATTGGCTTAAAGTTCCACTGGTAGTAAATAGTGGTTGAGCTTTGTATCTAAGCCTCCTGACCTGCAAATGCAGTATTCTTTTCACCCTATCACGTTGCCAGGTTACTTTCTTTATATGGGCCTCATTTTCTTCATTTGCATAATGAGGGGATTAGATTGATCTATTAAATCCTCTTCTAGCTCTAAATATTTAAATATAAACTAAAGTAATAATTATTATTAAGCATCAATTTATAACCCTTGCTCTATATTCAAGTAAGAAATAGAAATACTTACTATATCAATAATAGCCAGAAAGACAGAATTTCAGAATTGAAATCCATTTACTCCAATCCATACCTGAAAAAGAATTCTCCTGGAACCTACTTCTCAAGTGGACATTCAGCTTTTCCTTAAAAATCCCCAAGGAGAAAATAAATTCCATAGGTAAGCTGTTCTACTTTTGGTTGGTTCTTATTGTTGGGGAGGGTAGGTAGGTGGTTCAGTGGATCGAGTGCTGGGACTTGTCAGAAAGACATCTTTATAAGTTCAAATCTGACCTCAGACACTTATTTGTATGACCCTGGGCAAGTCACTTAATCCTGTTTGTCTTAGTTTTCTCATCTGGAAAATGAGCTGGAGAAGGAAAGGGGAAGCTATTTTATTATCTCTGCCAAGAAAACCCCAAATGGGTTCACAAACAGTCAGATGTTGCTCACAACAGAAATTGTTGGGAAGTTTTTTTCTCAAATTGAGCAAAATATGCACCTCTATTTGTTGATCTTGGCTTCTCAGTTTGAGGGAATGGAATAAATGTAATTATTTTTTCTATATGAAAATCTATCAAATATATATCTAGATAGCCATCATGTCCCCACTGGGTTATTTCTTTCATATGATAACCATCTTGTACTGGACCACAAGGATATAAAGTTTCTATTTTATTTAATTTTTTTTATTCTAGGCGAACAATAAAGTTATTCATGCACATTAATAGTACGATGGAAATAATAATTATTCACATTTATGTTGCACTTGAGTGTTGCAAAGTGCCTTTTAAGTATTTTCTCATTTAATTCTCTCTACAACCTGATAGGTAGTAGATATATATAGAATAGGAAATAGACTCATAGAGGTTAATTGACTTCCCCAGGGGATATAATTAGTAAGTAATAAAGCTGGGACTGAGGTCCAAATCTTCTGACTTCACGTCTAGCACTCTAATATGTTTGTCTCCAAGGCATAGAGAACACACAGCTATATTATTTGTTAATTTAGTACTTTAAAATAATGTTTATTTCAAACAAATGATAACAGTTTGAAGCATTTTGTGTTTTCTACAAAATTCTGTGGTATTATGTATCTTCCTAAGCTAGTAACCTTAAAAATTTTTTTAATCTACTGTGAATAGATATCTATAGCAATGAAAGAAGAGGATGCTAGAGAAAATTGCTGTTGATGGATATTCCACAATAAGGAACTAAATGCTAAAATCATTTAGTTGAGACCTCAGTCTGTTTTTAAACTCTTGATGACAACATAAAAGGGCTGTTGTAGATTGTAACTGTTTTTGCCTAAATACTTAGATTAATGAATCTATATGTGTGTGTTCCTGGACCTTGTGATAGTTTGTAGGGATCCTTTACTGGTTTGTTATCTTTAATAACCTGTATATCTCTGATATATGACAGGATTAGTCCTGGTCCCTTTTCTATTCTCTTTCTCCATTTTCTCAATTGGTTTTTCCTTTAGGTATAATCATCTTCTATGAAAATAACTTCAAAATCTTACTCTTTCTCTAGAGTTTCACTTGCACCTCTTCATCTGCCTCCAACTGGAAGTACTATAATGTCTCAAACCTAGTATGTCCAAAATTAATTTCGTCGGCACCCTCAAACTCAACCCTCTTCTACAGTTATTTCTTTTGAAAGATCTTCTACTTAATGTAACTTCTATTGAAGTATCCTAATTTTTCTCATCACCCAGATTTACAACTTCAGCTTTATTCTTCTCATTCTCCTTCATCCCATATCATTGATCATATCTTTCCATTTTTATTTCTCAGCATCTCTCACATCTCACCCCATCTCTCTACTCTCATAGCTATCACCCTAATTAAGCATCTCTTGCCTAGATTATTGCAGTAGGTTTCTAGTTGACCATCTTGCTTCAAGCCTCTCCTTTCTTTTCTTCTACAATCTGCTAAAGTTGTTTACCTAAAGTGTAGGTCTGACCATGTTACTTCCCTAGTCGGTAAATTCCTTTCGAATCAAAAATGAGCTCCTCTTTTTGGCTTTAAAAACCTTTCACAACCCTGCTTCATCCTACTTTTCCAATGTTATTATTTTGCTCTCTGTCACATACTCCATGCCAAGTTGACTTTCTTGATTTTCCTCATGTCACTGTATCTTCCATCTCCAAACTGACTCTCTTCTATTTCTGGAACACACTCCTACTCTATCATTACTTCTTAGAATTTATTGTTTCCTTCATAACCCTGCACAAGTGCCTTGTATATGAAACTTTTCCTTCTCCCTTAGCTTCTAGTGTGCCCCCTTCAAGTTTGTCATCCACTTATTTGTATGTATACATGTTGTATGTATACATTTGTATATATACATGTTGTATCTCCTTTTAGAATGTAAACTCTTTGAGACCATTGTTTGATTTTTGTCATTTTATTCCTTTCCCTAAGCATGTTACTTGGCATGTAGTAAGCATTTAATCATTGTTTGGTGCTTGGCTTTATTGCAATATTGATACATATAACATAGCAAGGACTTTATTTTTCTCTGTAGCATGAATTAATAATCTATTATATCTTTTACTGGACAGGCAGTTTAGCATGGTGGATAGAATGCTGGACATTGATTCAGGAATGACTTGGGTAAAAGGGGGTGTGTTATAGTGAAAAAGAGTACTAGTTCTCAATTTTGAGGACTTCTGTTCACATCTTGCTTCTGATGCTTACTTCCTGGATTATATTGGGGAAGTCACTTTACCTCTCTGGGTTCTCAGTTTCCTCATCTGTAAAATGAGAGTTTGGGCCGTGTGGCCTCTAAGAGGTCTCCTTCTGGCCCTAGGCCTATGATGCTATGTCTCTGACAAATTTTAGCCAAAAGACTCTGAGAAAGTCAATCATTCATTATGTCAGGTGACTTCTTAGGACATATCTACTAAGTCATAGGTTATTATCTTCACACATTAGGAGAACTCAGCTGAAAAAAAAATCACATTTCCTTTGGGAAACTGTGCTTGTCACTGATGTCCCTGAAAATGAGATGCCAGTTTCATTCATTCTTTTTTGTGAGGAGGGTATTGTAGATAGTCTTTGACACATTTTGTCTTACCTACATGGTCTGTAGACAAAAAATATTTGAGAACCATTTACCAACTGAAGTGTTTGCAACTTGTTTTAGGGGCCTTGATGCTCTCAGCAAGAAAGTGAAGTCTTCCACAATAGATTTGCCAATAGAGTCAGTAAGTCTGAGTCTGCAAGATCTGATTGGCTACTTCCATCCACCAGACGAACATTTAGAGCATGAAGATAAGCAGAACCGATTAAGAGCTCTAAAGAACCGACAGAATCTCTTCCAAGAAGAGGTAATTTTGTACCACCCACTCATTCATTTTGTGCTGTTCTGTAGGGAAAAAAAAGCTTCCTGATTGATGTTCTTCATGAAGAAAATATTCTATGTCTACTATGTACATTTAAAACCTTTGGATCATTATTTGATGGGCATTTAGTCTAATTATGTAACACTAAAATGAAAGAAAATCTAGGTAGGAAGGAACAATGCTATTATTTTTTATTTCCACGATCTAGGAAATATAGGAAAGGCAGCTATGTTACACAGTGGATGGAGTATAGGACTTGGATTCAGGGAAGACCCGAATTCAATCTGATGGTAGCTGTGCGACCAATGGCAAGTCACTTAATCTCTCTGGGCCTTTGTTTCCTCATCGGTAAAAGAGAGAAAGTAATATATCTTATAAGGTTATAAGCATCAGATAAGTTAATAATCTATATAAAGTGCTTTGAAAAATTTAAAGCACTATATTATTACTATTACAGAGAGAATGTAGTTAGGCCCATAAGTTGGAACTTTGTACTCCACCAGCAAGAATAGACTAACTTATGGTTAGTGAGTTCATGAATAACAAGAAAATAATGAAAATTAGGAAATACACTTCTTTCGGTGTGACTATTATTAGTTAGGAATATTATTCATAATCATTTGGGCAAATTAGTCACTATGTGGTATGGATGCCCAATTTTTTTGATGTTCTTATTGAATCATAGAATCTTATAGTTTTTATGGGGCCCTTAAACATTATCTAAGTCAATTCCTTTATTTTAGAAGTGAGGAAATAGTACCAGAAATGCTAAGAGTCTTGCCCAAGGTCATATAGTGAATGTCAACTGGTATGTATTGGTATTACCAGCATACTGGAACTGCACGTATAAGGCTATACTCCTATCTCACTTGTAGAATTACTTTTCTGAATAAAATGAAAGACCCATGTTTCATTGGATAATAGAATCCATTCTTAAATCTCTGTATTGTCATGAGGTTTGCCTTGGTGACCTGTTATTAGGGAATACATGTTGATATCCAAGGACTGTTACTTCCTTTCTGTACTGCTCACAGACCTTTTTTTTTCCTATGCTGTATATTAAATATCCTTCAGAAACTTTTGACATTTACATGTCATTTCTTTTTTTTTTTCTTTTTGGAGGGGTTAAGGTGGGGCAATTGGAGTAAAGTGACTTTCTCAAGGTCACTCGGCTAGTGTGTTAAGTGTCTGAGATCGGATCTGAACTCAGGTCCTCCTGACTCCTAGGTCTGTGCTCTATTCACTGCACCACCTAGCTGCCCCTTACATGTCATTTCTTTTACGTCTTTTTTCACTCAGAACACAGAAAAAATTATTGATTCCCTAAGGGTGCAAAAGCAGATGCTCAAATTTAAAGGCAGGGATTCAATTTAAAGGAATAGCAATCAGGAAATAATTTATATATTGGGAGTATGTATTTCTGGGTATGTTTGATTACTAAGTTATTGATGCATCATGTTATGAAAACCTCAGCGTCTCAGATAGCTCTGTAGTTGTTTCAGTTAAATTCTTTTAATTTTCCATGATTTGAACACAGATTTTGGTAATTGACACTGTTTAGATTTTTTTTAAATAAAATGCCTCTTTTTTTTTTTTTTTTTTGCTTTTTTGGAGGGTGGAGGGCAGGGCAGTTGGGGTTAAGTGACTTGCCCAAGGTCTTATGGCTAGTGTGTGTGTGTGTGTGTGTGTGTGTGTGTGTGTGTGTTAAGTGTCTGAGGCCGGATTTGAACTCAGGTCTTCCTGACTCCAGGACTGGTACTCTATTCACTGTGCCACCTAGCCACCCCCACTGTTTAGATTTTTAAAGATAATTTGTCTCATGAATTAATTATTGCTCCTTTAGTCATGTATTTTACTTCATCTTGACAACCTTAAATCTAGTAATAATAAGAAAAGAATTACCTGGAATTGAAAGTTCATACTTATAAGATTATTCAATGATGAATTATTTTCTATTGTTTAAAGAACACTAAACTTTCATTAGTTTTTCTTTTTTTAATTCATTAATCTTTCAATATTACTACAATAAGGTTTCTTTTTGAATAAAATTTTAACACTAAATATTCGATTCACTCTTATTACTTTTAACTAGAACATAGTAAAATGCAGAATATACTTTGTATAAATATGAAGTTTTCCATTTATTTTGTTTCTTCAAACTGATGTTACAGTCACACGGCTAGTTTTTGTGTTAAGTGTCTTAGGCTGGATTTGGACTCAGATCCTCCTGACTCTAGGGCCAGTGCTGTATTCACTGTACCACCTAGCTGCCCCCTGTAGCCTTTCTTGATATAGTTTCATCCCAAATTTACATACTGCAATTAGTCATTAACATGAGATTCTGCAATTTTATATTTATATTGCTCTAATTATAACGTAAAACTACTTAATTTCTTTCTTGAATTTTCATTTGGCAGAAATGTTAACATTAAATATATGTGAAAATGTGTTTGAATTTTATTTTATAATTTTTCTCCTCATTAAATGGTCATAACTTATTTTATGTTTAGCAATCTGGATATCCATTCCTGACACTGATTTTTTTTGTTCTTTGTAGGGTATGATTAACCTTGTCCTTGAGTGCATAGATCGATTACATGTATATAGCAGTGCAGCTCATTTTGCTGATGTAGCTGGGAAAGAAGCAGGAGAATCTTGGAAGTCTATACTAAACTCTTTGTATGAGTTACTAGGTGAGAAGTAAGAATGTTTTTTAAAGGTGGTAAAATCATGTATCTGGATATATGTGTATTTAAAATGATTATTTAAGCGTGCTCTAATTTTTTAGGCATTAACTTTTTACCTGTAATGATATTAATCTAGTAGTTTTCATAGATTGTAAACCAAGTTATATGGTTCTATAGTGAACAGTGCCACTGCTGCAACATTTTCCTTTCCTCAGAGGAAGAGAACAGCAACACCAACATTCCAGAAATTGATGTTTCCATATGAAATATACATGATGATAATTAATATTTGATTGCTAAGATCCTGCAGTGCAGTGTTTCCAAACCCAAAATATATTATAGGTCAGTACATCAGTATTTCAGGGATTTTGTGATTCCTTCAACATAGTTACTACCTACAGTGATATAGAATACTATGATTTATACAGTAGCAATTTCACAGTTTTTGTAATTAATATTAATCATCATCTGGCCAACGTTTTAGTGATGAAACTCTAAACATAGTTAGGCTAGTCTTTCAATACTAGGTTTGTGTTTAAAATCATTTAATCATGTTATATCCTGCCATAACATGTTCTCCCTTGGCATGACCTTTAAAATCTTTTAAAAAGAATCACTTTTCTCACCATGATGAGACATTAGAGTCAGGTTCTAGTAGACTTTAATCTCTCTACTGTGAACCAATAAAATATCTGTTCTATATTAATACATGGTTTTATACTTCCTATCCTCAATCTGGTAGCTTTGGACTTTGAAGAGTATCAGATGGGTAAACTGCATCATGTGGTTGGGGAAGGAGAGTTTCTTTAAAGACTATTAGATTTAATAAGTAGGGACCTTTTGGTTATAAATGTTTTGTTTAGTGGTAAACATTTGCTTTATACTAGCAGCAGTCTATAGAACCTATAGTTGGAAAAGAGTGTTCTACACCCTTTCCCTACTTGCTAACCATTCCTGTGCTAGTGGCAGTATAGGGACAAGCATTTATTCAGTGCCTGCTATGTACCAGGCATTGTTCTTACAACTGTTATTTAATTTGATCCTCACAATAATTTTTGGAGATAGATGCTATTGTTATTCCATTTTATAATTGAGGAAACTATGGAAGACAGAGATTAAGAGACTTATGTAGTCACACAGCTAGTAAGTATCTGAACCTAGATTTGAATTCAGGTCCTCCTGACTCCAGATCCAGTGCTCTCTCCATTGTGTCAGCTAACTTTCTCCTTCTGCTGATGATTCCCTCCATACTAAAAGTTGCATAATATTCCGAGACAACTCCTTCTTTAGTAATAGAAGCACAGAAGGGAAATTAAATAATTAAATTGTCCTTGTGCTCTCTATTAAAGCTTCTTTTGAAGGATGTATGATTTTTCCTAAGAATGGAAGAGGAAAAAAAAGGTTTAAATATTTTTCAGGTGGAAGGATATTTGAAATATTTTAAAGTCCTCTATAATTTGATTGTTTTCCCTTGACATTTATAGTAATTGAGGTATTGCTACTCTGAAAAAGATGTCACCTCATTAATCATTAATTTTAATATTCCCTCTGACAATACCATTATTCAGTCCTGGATTCCCATCCTTTGCTGCTCTTTTCTGTGTCCTCCCATAAGTTTTCCAAATGACCCATCTAGAGTGCTTGAGGCTTGCTTCTCTTGTTTTCTCTGGACACCATAAAGACATCACTTAAGTACTTGGGCTATTCATCTGTCATCTCTTCCACTTGCTGATGTACTATCTCATCTTTTCTTACAATTATACATTTCATCAATTGCATCTTTTACTCCTGATCTTCTTGAATTCCTTTTTTAGCTTGCTCACTTGCATTAATTATCTCTCCATTGCCCTCTGTGTCATAATTATTTTGAGTCCTTCAAATATTGTTGTATTTCATGGCTTGCAACCACATGGTAACACAGGTAGAAGGTTGGAGTTAAAAATATAGTCCTTTGTTTGTAGACACTTGAGGTACTACATGACCTTCACAGTTTCTTGAAGGCAATCTGTTTTGTTCTTCTGGCATTTAATTCTAAATCTGACTTGTGCAATTGTACTGTTTGTCTCAGATATACATTTTGATAGAACTCTAGATGCCTCATCCAAATATATGTCATAATTTAGGCAATAGATACATTTCAACTTTCTGGCCTTTCCTTGGTCATCCCATACTCTTTTGAGTGATTACAGATTTCATCCAGAATGCTTTGCAGTATTCAGGGACTTGATGCCATCAGCAGAATGTTAGTTGAAAATGGAATGTCTAGGGGAGACTTCATTATCAATGAAGAATCTCTCTTCACCTTGGAGCCTGCACTCTATCTCCTCCATCACAGTGGCAAACACCTTTGGCGAGTTTATATCTTGACATTTTATACTTGACCTTATATTTATGTTCATATTACTATTGAATACTTTTTCTTCCTACTGTTATATATTTCAAGGGGTCTTGAATGATTTTGTGTTTGGATGGAAGATACCTTGTTGGAAAAGTGTCTTTAAGGTGGCATTTTGCTCAATGGTATCAAATGCTTTTTCCTTTTTTTTTCCTTTTGGGGGGCAATTGGGGTTAAGTAACTTGCCCAAGGTTACACGGCTAGTCTTTTTTGTGTAAGTGATAAGTGTCTGAGGATGGAACTGAACTCGGGTCCTCTTGACTCCAGGGCGGCGCTTTACTCACTGCGCCACCTAGCCGCCTCCGTCAAATGCATTTTCTTAATCCACAAATAATAAGCATAATGGTATCTTATATTGTCTACATACTTCGGTAAACTCTCATAAAGATCTCTAGACCATTGTAGAATATCCTTTTAGAAAGTCTGTCTTTTCTCTATCAACATCCTATCACAAATATCAAAATGTAGTCTCATAAAAATTATATAAATGGGAAAGTATATAAACCAGTATTTGTTAATATTCTCTGTGTCACCTTTTTATTGTATCAAGAAAGTCTGAAATTTATCCTCCCCTGTCTTCAGTTTCTTCAACAAACTCAGGTATGCTGTGAATAGAAGCTACTGTGTCCTAAAAATTGTGCCTCTTCCAGCAAAAATCTCTCCCTATATGTCTAGTACAATCAGGATACCTTTCCTTTTTTCATTCTCTTTAATGCCGTTTTCCCCTGCTTTGTAAGAAAAGATCTTAGAGTACTATTGTAGTGGCTCCACCTTGATGGTAAAAACTGTTATAAAACTCTTTCCTGATCTTTTCCATTTTTCTTCTGTTATTCCATTTTCTTATCCAAATTCCATTGGAATGACTTTTTAGTTGTATCTTTTGCCAAGATTTTTTAAGCTGGTTTTTACCCTCCACTGCCTTTTTCTGATTCATGAGATGATTTGTCATATAATCATTCATTATCTCTCTTCAAAAAATGTTATGGATATCTTTATTTTCTAAATCAGTAACCTTTGGATATCATTTCTCTTTCTTTGAAACATAAATCAGTTGGTTTCTGACTAAAATGTTTTATGGGTTCAAATGGCCACCTCTCCAGTGCATTTTCAGAGAAAAGAGTTCATGATTAAAGGCATGAGTCTTCTGTGTAGTCTACAAGTCTTTGGCTTCTCATTCCTTCTTCCAGAACCATATTTTTGGAAATACTTCTCAATATCCTCATTTATCTTACCTTTACATTGAAGTAATTGCATATTAAAGTATGTTAATTTGGAGGTGGAGCTAAAATGGCAGCATAGAAGCAGGAATACTCTGTTCGCTCCCCCCATAACAACCTCAAATACCTATAAAATAGGACTCTAAATAAACTTTAGAGATACAGAACTCACAAAGTGACAGAGGGAAACAAACCTCTTGCTGAAGGCAGCCCGGAAGGTGGACAGGAAGGGTTCATCACAGCACGCTGGGAGCAGAGCCCAGCCCTGCCACGGTTTTAGCCTCAGAGTGGCCCCAACCAGCTGTGGCTAGAGGGACTTCAAGAGAGTGGATCACCAGCAGCTGTGGTGGTTTCCAGAAATATCAACCCATAAATTCCAAAGTCAAAGTAAAAGGTCAGTGTGGACTTTGGGAACAGGGGGATTGAGAGTACAGTCCAGACTCTGTCCGTGGAGGGAGAAGTGGCTGGGGCATGGTGGCCACCACCACATGGTAGCTTCAAAGCTTTTGGCCTACACATCATAAGGGGACCAAGCAACCATTCAGAGGGGTAATAGCTCTTGTTGTAACCTGCTTGGATCTGGATCGCTGTCCTGGGTAGAGGTCCTGGGGTGTATGACCAGATGCCAGAGCCTGTGGAGGCTTCAGAGAAGGCACCCAACTAATAGCTCCAGCAGCTCTGGAAACCCCAGTGATTTGGGACAAACCTCTCCTCTTTGGAAGCAGAATTCTACTGTGGCAAAAAGCCCAAAAGTCAAGTAATTGAGTGGCAACATGAGCAAGCAAAAGAAGCAAAGCAGGCACAGCAATCCAATTTTGGATTCCTTTTTTGGGGACAAAAAGGATCAAAGCATGGAATGGCAGAAAGACAATGAATTCAGAACTTCTGTACCAAAAGCTTCCAAGAAAATATGAATTGGTTACAGGCCATAGAGGAGCTTAAGAAGGATTTTGAAAACCAAATAAGAGAAGTGGAGGAAAAATTGGGAAGAGAAATTAGAATAATAAAAGAAAATCATGAAATGATAGTCAACAATCTGACTGAAGAAAATAATACCTTAAAAAACAGACTAACTCAAATGGCAAAAGAGGCTCAAAAAGCCAATGAGGAGAAGAATGCCTTAAAAAGCCAAATTTGCCAGATGGAAAAAGAATCTCAAAAGCTCACTGAAGAGAATCATTCCTTCAGAATTAGATTGGAGCAAATGGAAGCTAATGACTTTATGAGAAATCAAGATACTATTAAAGATATCCAAACAAATGAAAAAATAGAAGGCAATGTGAAATATCCCATTGGGAAAACCACTGACCTGGGAAATAGATCCAGGAGAGATAATTTAAAAATTATTGGACTACCTGAAAGCCATGATCCAAAAAAGAACCTAGAAATCATCCTTCAAGAAATTCTCAAGAAAAATTGCCCTGATGTTTTAGAAGCAGAGGGCAAAATAGAGGGTGAAAGGATCCATTGATCACCTCTTGAAAAAGATCCCAAAAAGAAAGCCCCTAGGAATATTATCACCAGGTTCTAGAATTCTCAAATCAAGGAGAAAATATTATAAGCAGCCAAGAAGAAACAATTTGAATATTGTGGAATTACAATCAGGATAACTCAGGATCTGGCAGCTTCTACACTGAGGGATCGAAGGGCTTGGAATATGATATTCTGGAGGTCAAAGGAGCTGGGATTAAAACCAAGAATCACCTACCCAGCAAAAGTGAGTACCATGTTTCAGAGGAAAATATGGTCATTCAATGAAATAGAGGACTTTCAAGCATTCTTGATGGAAAAAAAAAACTGAATGGAAAATTTGACATTCAGATAGAAGAAGCAAGAGAAGCATGAGAAGGTAAACAGGGAAAAGGAACCATAAGGAATTTATCAAAATTGAACTATTAACATTCCTACATGGAAAAACTATAATTATAACTTATTAAACTTTTATCAGTATGAGGATAGTTGATGGAAATATAAATGTATATTTAAGTGGGTATATGGGAGTTTGAATACATATGTGATTGTGTGTATATATGTGTACAGGCATAGAGGGCACAGGATCAATTCAGTAGCAAGGCATGATACTTAAAAGGTGAAATTGAGAGGTGAGAGAGGAATATAATGAGAGGAGATGGGGAGAGACAGAATGGGGTAATCTCATATAGAAGAGGCAAGGGAAAACTGTTACAATGGAGGGGAAGAACAGGAAGGCAAAAGGCAATAGGTCAACCTTACTCTCATTGAATTTGGCTTAGGGAGAGAATGACATACACATAAACAGTGTATCTCACCCTACAGGAGAGTAGGGGGAAGGTGATGAGAGGGGGGGATGATGGAGATTTAGGGTAGGTTGGGAGCACACACTTTTGAAAAGGGACAGGGTCAAAGTAGAGAATAGAACAAGTGGGAGTTGGGATAGGATGGAGGGAAATATATAGTCAGTCTTTTACAATATTTCCACTATTAAAATGTTTTGCATAGCTACACATGTATAGCCTATATGAAATTGCTTATCTCCCCAGTAAGGGAGGGAGGAAGGGAAAGAATCTGGAATTCAGAGTTTTAAAATAAAATGTTTAAAGAATATATGTTATTTTTTTTTTACATGCTACTAGGAAATAAGATATACAGGCACTGGGGTATGAAGATCCATCTTGCCCTACCAAAAAGTCAGAGGGGATATAGGAGAGGATATAGGAGAAAGCAGATTGGAGGAAGGGATATATAGGGTGATCAAAGATGGGGAGAAAATTTGTAACTCAAATTCTTGTGGAAATGAATGATGAAAACTAAAAATAAATATAATTTTTAAGTATGTTAATTTAATTTGGATGAGCTTGCCCAATTTTTAAAAAATAAAATGTCTCTACCTCTCTGTCCTCTGCAACAGATATTGGTATATAAGCCACAATTATTTTGCTTGTGTTCTTTTTGCACATATTTACCATGACTATTGGACTATGAGATGACCAAATACAGTCAGAGTAATATGTTATTAAAGACGTCAGTCAAATAATAGACATTTTCCACATACTTTTAATGGACTTGTTACTGGTATTTGGAGAGAGGGCAGCATTCATAAAAAAGGTTTTGTGCCTTTTACAGAGTTGTCTTTTAGATCATTTCAGGTAGCATACCTTTTTTCTTATAAGATCCTTTCCAATACTCCCTGTTAGCTTCTTAAATAGCTCACAACCCTATGAGAGATGAAAAGACATCATAGATAAAATTACTGATTTTACTAGTATTATGTGGAAAGTCAATACCAGCAAAACTAAGGCTTTGCAATTTAACTAAACTTAGTTATTTTGGAATGTAATTTTATAATCTTACAAATGATTATGATTGTATCCTATCTGGCGTTTGCTTCATCTCTCATTCTATTTAGCTTATTTTTCCCCTTTTCCCGAAATTTTACCTTTTGTCTGAACATAGTTTCAGAATGGTTTTATTGCTTTCAGAATAGGAAAATAACTCAGGTCTAGCTGATATTTACTTACCATCTAAATTAATTGAGAGCAAATTTTGAACAATTTTGTTTATTATAAGCCTGAAACATCAAGATACATTTCCTGCAGCTTGAAATCAATTGTGGCATTAATGATGAGATTTGGTACTCTTTTTGAAAAATTTGTGTCCATTTTATAGAAAAACAAAAGCTTTAAGCACTGTCCTTAAGGAATTCCTGAGGTGGAGACAACTCTCTTCTCATGCTTAACTCCTTTTCTTTTATTCTAGATTCCATATCTATTTACTTTAATTAAGACTCTAATTACTTTGTTTATCCTTTCTTTTCTAGAACCACAACATTCCTCCCACCACTGGCTCCTTTTCTTCCAATCTTAAATGTGTACAAGTATCCCTTTTTTTTTTAAATCTTGTGGGTGGCCTGGAAAAAGCACATTTTTCTTTATCTCTCCAAAACTTGTCAAAAACAGAATGAACAGACTATCAGTCAATAGGTATTTATTAAATGCTTACTATATACCAAGTGCTGTGCTGGACATGTAAAGAAAAGGGGGGAAAAGTATGTGCTCTCAAGGAGCTCACAGTCTGATGGGGAGATAACATGAAAACAACTTTGCACAAACAAGTGTTTATATATATATGTGTGTGTGTGTATGTGTGTGTGTGTATACATATGTATACAAACAAAGGGAGAGAGGAAAGAAGAAAATGATGACGATGATGAATTTGATGTACTTGGGCTGCAACATCTTACCATTGATGACTTTATGTTTTCTAGGCTCACTTTCCCAACTTATATTGAATCAAGAAAGGTGGGACATTAGTTGGGACTGGAAGGAAACCAGGGAAGTTGGGAGGTGGAGATAAGGAGTTAAAGACTTCTAGGTATGTGTGACAGCCAGTAAAAATGCTTAGAGTCAGGATTTGGAGTGTCTGTGTGAGGAAAAGCAAGGAGACCAGTGTCACTGAATGGAATAATACATGAAGAGGCACAAGGTTTAAGAGGATTGGAAAGGTAAGAAGGGACCTTTGATCCTAGAGGCGATAGGGAGCCATTTAGGAGGAGGAAGGTAATATGGTAATGGAATAGAATGGAGTGGGGATAGACTTCAGTCAGGAAGACCAGCCAATCAATTGGTCAATCAGTAAATATTTGTTAAGTGCCTACTATTTACTAGGCACCATGTTAAACAGCAAATTGTTGAAGATGGTGGAATAAAAGCAGAGACTTGCTTGAGCTCTCCCCCAAATCCCTACAAATACCAAATAGTGACTCTAATAAATTCTAGAGCGGAAAAACCCATAAAATGACAGAGTGAAATACATCTCCAGCCTAAGAGAGCCTGGAAGGTCAACAGGAAGGGTATATCGTGCTGGGCTGGGAGTGGAAGTGTAGTCAGGTGTGGTCTGTGCCAGGCACAGACAGGGCTAGAGCAGGTCTCAGGGTACTGAATCACTGGCAGCTATGGTGGGTTCCATACTTCTCAATCCAAAAACACTGATAAAAGTGTGGAAGGTCAGTGGGGGGATATAATGGCAAGCAAAGGAGTACTTTTCTCCTTGTTTCAATTTTTCAAGTACTTAATTCCTTGTTTCAGTTATTCAAGTACTTAGCTCTTTATTTCAGCTATTCAAGTGCCTTTAAGCCTCACCCTTGATTGTGTCAAGTCTTTGTTGGAAGCTAGCATCATCACATGGAGCCCAAGGTGGGAGGACCTTGCCAAAAGAGCTTATAAAAGCACAAGCATAAGCTGGAAGTACACAGAACTGAGAGGGAGAACACTTGTTGTGTCAGTACTCAGTCTGTTCTGTCTGTGTTGATTTGTGTTTGTGCTACTTTGTCAGACAGAAGCACTCTGTTGATTGTGGTACTTTGTCAGACAGAAGTACCTTGTCTGTTGAATTGTGTTGATTTCACAGGCAGAAAGTGAATTGAGATGATAGTGCTTGCAATGTATGTCAATATTGTTGTAACTCTGCTAAACTTAATATTTAGGATTTAGAGTGTCTGTTGTGGCTCTGTTAAACTTTGTCTTCCCAGAAACAGAAACTTTGAAGGGCTTAAAGTGGACTAGTCACTGTGAGCTTCAAGGTGGAATAGGAGCTGAGAGCTGCCTACCTATGAACCCAGGTGACAGTTGGGTGAATTCAGGCAAGAGCTGGGAACATGGAAAAGGAGCCATGGAGTTTGGAAGTCAGCCTTCAGTCAAGATGAAAGGACCTTTACTTGGGTATTTAGTGCTTCCTGACAAGATTAAGACTGTGTGACCTAGGGGGTGGGAGACCTTTATACTCCTTAAAGATTATTGCTCCTTAAGGATGATTGGAAACCAGTCTCCAACAAAGAAGAAAGAGGACTTTAGAAGGGTACTTTATATTGATTTATTGAGATTGTGACTTACTGAATGATATCTTTTGTTTAAGACTATGTGGCCACCTTAGTAATAAGGTGTTGTTATATTGTTATGAATGTTCTACTTTGGTTTCTGGAATGTTTTGTTTTAGTTTATTGCTGAATAGAGAGTTCACTATACTATGTGATCAGAACCTTGGTTATTCAGAGCAGTAGTCCTCAGGAGAGCTGCTTGTGCTTGGCTTTACAGGAAATCTGTGGGACCTGGGTGAAAGAGGAGCACACAGTCCAGCCCCAGATCTTGGGTGGAAGAGGTAGTGGTGGTGGCCATAGCTCCAGCAGCAGCAGTTGCTTCCAGAATTTGGGGCCCACAGATGGTGGGGATCCAGCAACTGATACAAAACCCCTGAAGCCTTGGACAGTACACAGCCCCTGACCCCGACTGGAAGCAGATCCTGCCTTAACAGGGAGTTAGAAAGTCAAGTATTTGACTGGGAAGATGAGCAAACAGCATAAAAAGTCAGACTATAGAATCTTACTTTTGTGACAAAGAAGAACCACCAGAAGAAGACAACAAAGTAAAAGCTTCTTTATCAAAAGCCTCCAAGAAAAAGATGAATTGGTCTCAGGCCATGGAAGATCTCAAAAAAGATTTTGAAAATAAAGTAAGAGAAGTAGAGGAAAAATTGGGAAGAGAAATGAGAGTAATGCAAGAAAATCATGAAAATCGAGTCAACACCTTGCTAAAGGTGACCCAAAAAAGCACTGAAGAAAAATAACACCTTAAAAAATAGACTAACCCAAATGACAAAGGATGTCTAAAAAGCCAATGAGGAGAAGAATGCCTTAAAAAGCAGATTGACCAAATGGAAAGGGAGGTCTAAAAGCTCACTGAAAAAAATAATTTCTTCAAAATTAGAATGGAGCAAATGGAAGCTAATGACTTTTTAAGAAATCAAGAAATTATAAAACAGAACCAAAAGAATGAAAAAAATAGAAGACAATGTGAACTATCTCATTGGAAAACCATTGAACTGGAAAATAGATCCAGGAAAGAGAATTTAATACTGGACTACCTGAAATTCATGACCAAAAAAAAGAGCCAAAACAGCAGATTGTTTTATTAGTCCTCTCCCTATTTGATATGTGCCTCTTTTATTTTTACTTATTTCTTATAATAAAAAGTGCTTCCTTTGATAGCTCTATATGTATGAATATTTTTCTTTTTTCTGTGATTTCTTTGGGATAGTCTTAGTAGATTATTAGTAGATGAAAATACATGGATAGTTTAGCGAGTTTTCAGATACAGTTTACAAATTGCTTTCCAGAATTGCTGGACCAATTCACAACTCCAGTAAGAGTGCATTAGGATGCATGTCCTCCTTCAGGCTCTACAGCAATTGTCATGGGAGTCTTTTATTTTGTTTGTCAATTTGATAAGTGTGAGTTAGAATGTTAGAGTTGTTTTATTTTCCATTGTTTTTCTAATTACTAGGGATTTGGAGAATTTTTTCATTTGATGTTAATTACGTAGATGTCTTCCTTTGGAAATTCTTTTGATCATATATCTCTTAGGAAATAGGTGCCTTTTTATACATTAAAGTAAGTTCCTAAATATCTTGAATATGAGACTTCTGTAAGATTTGTTACAGAGATTTTTCCAAGTTAACAGTTTCCTTTCTAATTTTGAAGGAGTTATTCTCTTCACTGAGTTTTTGAAATTCCTTTTCCATCTGGCTAATTCAGCTTTTTAAGGCATTCTTCTCCTCATTGGCTTTTTGGGCCTCTTTTGCCATTTGAGTTAGTCTATTTTTTTAAGGTGTTATTTTCTTCAGCATTTTTTGGGTCTCCTTTGGCAGGTTGTTGACTCACTTTTCATGATTTTCTTGCTTCTTTCTCATTTCTCTTCCCAAGTTTTCTTCCACTTCTCTTACTTGATTTTCAAAATCCTTCTTGAGCACCTCCATGGCCTGTAACCAACTCATGTTTTTCTTGGAAGCTTTTGATGCAGGAGTTCTGACTTTGTTGTCTTCTTTGATCCTTTTTGTCCCCAAAAAAGGATTCTTTGGGCTGATAGCTTTTCCTCTGCTTGCTCATCTTGCCAGCCAATTACTTGACTTTTGAGCTCTTTGCCACAGTAGAACTCTGCTTAAAGAATGGAGGGAACTTTGTCCCAAATTCCTGGGGTTTTCACAAATGTTGCCAGAGGTCTGAGGAGGACGCCCTCTCTACAGACACCATGCTGGCACACTAGCATTTCTCACCCCAGGACCACCTCCCAAGACAGCAACCCATATCCAAGCAGGTTAAAGCAAGAGCCATTACCCTCTGAATGATTGCTTGTTCCCCCTATGATCTGCAGACCAGGAGCTTTGGAAGCAACCACAGGGCAGCAGCTGTAGCTGCCTTGCCTTTGCCATCTCTTGCCCCAGGAGCAGGGGCAGACCATGTTCTTAGGTCACGTGGTTCCAGCAGAGTTCTCCATTGACCCTTTTTTCCCTGGTGTTTATGGGTTGAGAAGTCTGGAATCCGCCACACCTGCTAGTGTTTCACTCTCCTGAAGTCTGCTCCAGATGCCACTGGTTGCGGCCTCCCTGAAGCTTGCCAGGACTGCCTGTGTCTTCCAGAACATTTTGATAGACCCTTCTTGTCAGCCTGCTGGGCTGCCTTCAGCAGGAGATTTGTTTCTCTCTGTCACTTTGTGGGTTCTGTAGCTCTAAAATTTGTTTAGAGTGATTTTTTACATGTTTTGGAAGTGATTGGAGCCAGAGCCCATGACAAGTTCATGCTTTTACTCTGCCATCTTGGTTCTGCCCCATCTCTGTTTTTTAACCAGTACCAAATTGTTTTATAAAGCAGTAACTGCTTTATAGTTTACTCTGAGGTCTTCTGTCTTAGGCCTTGTTATTCCTGTTATTTTTTTCTCATAATTCCCCCATGAGAATCTTGAGCCTTTGTTTTTTCAAATTAGTTTTTTCATTTTTTTCCTAGTTCTTTAGGGTAGACCATTGGTAGTTTGATTTCTATGGACCTGAGTAAGTACATTATTTTAAGAAATACTGTCATTTTTCATATTGTCACAGCTCAACCATGAGAAATTGATATGTCTCCACTTATAATTTTCTTCATTTCTGTAAAGAATTTTTTAAGTTTTATTTTTATAATTCCTATGTATGTCTTGATAGGTGACTCTTTTTGTTTTATGTGTTCTGTAATTATTTTTAATGGAATTTTAATTTTTAGCTCTTCTGGAAATTTGTTGATAATATATAAGAAGGATGGTGATTTCTTGTGGGTTATTTCATATCCTGCTACTTTGCTGAAATTATTGTTTCAATTAAATTTAGTGGCTAGGGTTCTCTATTTAGGTTGTCATATCAAATGCAAAAAGCGATTTTTTTGTTTCCTCTTTGTCTATGCTTTTCCCCTCAATTTCTTTGTCTTATTGATACAGCTAATATTTCTGACACTGTTAAATAATAGTGATGATAACAGACATTTTTGTTTTACCCTTGATCTTATTATACTGGCTTCCAGTTGATCATCATCTTTACACATAATGCTGGCTCTTGGTTTTGCATAAATACTATTTACTATATTAAGGCATAGTCGATTTATTCTTTATGTTTTACTGTTTTTTTTTAAACAAAAATGGATGTGTTTTGTTAAAAGCTGGAAGGCTTTCTTACCTCAAGGTTGACGTATGGTAGCTGGCCTGTACTGGGGCTGACATGGAGTAGGCTGTGGTATTCTGCCCTTAGGCATGCCCTAATCCTTATACTCATGGACTGAACCATACAGGTTTCTGAGCCCCAGTTTTTGAGCAGAGCCACATAGCTGCATCATTTAGATTGTGCATCTAGATCTTGGACTTAGTTCCCTTATCTCTGCCCTAATATATAACTTCTGGCTCTAGTTTTCCCTTTCTGCCCTCATCTAGAACACATTTTGTGCTACACTCCATTGCTAGGCTTCTTTGACTACTAGATCCATTACTCAGTGCCCAAAAGCTTCTGACTTTCTCTTTATGAGGATCTGAGATGACAAAATGCAATTACTAGAATTTTACCTTGGATTTATCTATCACTTTTTAATCTGGTGCACTTTCTTATACTTGCCGTAGTGGTTGTGGGAGTCCTGAGTTGTTTTGCTTTTATTTACTCCACTGTCTTAAGGAGAGTTTTACGTATATGGAGAGATTTATCTCTGTGTATGTATAGGTGTACATCTATACATGTGTATGTATGTATATATGTATAAATTATGTATTTTTATGCTGACAGTGTACATTGTCACCAAATTGGGACCAAGATTAAATAGTTGGATAACAGCTGGGTTGTCTTTGGGAATTATAAAGCTCCTTTCATTACCCAAAACTTATCACTAAAACAAAGTTCTACCTTTTTAACACTAAGATTTCACTAGTGTTATTATATAGCTGTATTCCTGTCATAGAATACTAAAGTTTCCAAAAAATTAAAGTGAATAACATTCATGAGACAATAGTGGATGATATTGACAACTACCCATAAGGAAGGAACTTTGAAAAAGAACTAGAGTAAAGGAATCAAAGAAATGTGTGAATGAAAAAAGAAAATGGTTAGTGAGTTAATCAGTGGGAAGATATGGACAAAATTCACACAGAATCATCAAACATTGATAGGTGGTAATCTGCTTGTTGGAAAGAATTGCTATAGTATCGAGATAAGATCCATTATATTTTTGAGTACTGAATGTGTTATTATTAAAAAATAGATTTATAGTAGTTTTCTACCAATAGTATATATAATTGCCCATTCCCCCTTCCCTCCCCCCCCATTTTCTCCAATCACCTGATTTAACATATAAAGAAATGGAGTCACAGGTTCCCTGACTTCAAACCATTGTTCATAGGATCAGGAAGGGGTTGTATATGAATTGCCCAAGGTTAAGTAGGTAGTCAAGCAGTGTAGTGGCAGAGCTATGATTTGAATCTAGATCCTTTAATGCCATGTCTAATGTACTTTCTAATCCCCCACTTTGACTCTCACTTTCTTTCTGTTATGTCATATTGTCTCTGTCATAAATAACAAACTTAAAGTTAATTCTTCTGAGAAAGAAAAATGAATATATTTCATTCCATAGTAATAAATTCGACCCTCATGGTTTAGATGGTTTTTAAGCTCTCTGGATGTATGTTTGTGGCTTTTATTGAATTTGTTTCATGCCACTCCAATAAACTTAATACCTTGCTCTAATTTGTTATGAATGTTTTGGGATATGGTACCTACAGACATAAATATAAATTTTGTTTTATTTTGTAGCGGCTCTCATTAGAGGAAATCGCAAAAATTGTGCTCAATTTTCTGGCTCCTTGGACTGGCTAATCAGCAGATTAGAAAGACTGGAGGCATCCTCAGGTATATTTTTTACTTATCTTTTTACTCCTATATTTTTTTTTCTTTCTGTCCTTTAAAGCACAAAAATAAGGTTTTGCATTGATATAGAGTGAATTTGTGTGTCTGTGTGTGTATTTATGATTTCTTCTTTTAATGAATTTGTTTTACTTTTGTTTGTCAGGACCTGTGATTTCATTTTGCTGCGCAACATCAGTTAAGGAGACTACCTCTGCCAGTGTAGATCAGCTTCTTATACTTTTAGTGAGCTACCTGGGGCATTGAGAGGTTAATGGCTTGCCCAGGATCATATGATATGTATCAAAAGTTGGATTTGAACCTGGGTCTTAATGAATTAGGAATGTTTGTTGGAATAGAATGAATGATCCTGCCCAGAGCCAATCCTGTGCCTGAGGTTTTTGTGTGCACAGCCAAATGGAAATAACTTGTTTTAGTAAGAAGTCGATTAGGGATAATAGCTCCCCTTAGTATTAGTATTAGTATTAGTATTATAATACTTTGTTGTGTGCCATTCTTATTCGTAGAGAAAAGGTAGTCATTGTGTTAATTATCTAACCAAGGGATTTTAATTAGTTAAGTGCAATATATGAGCTAATCATAAGGTGGGACTCAGTGCCTAAAGCTTCACACCATTTTTCCTTGACTCCCAGGTTTGATATAGTCTAAGAGAAGAAATGGGATAATGTGGAAAATAGTAAAAGTATAAATCTGGTATATATATATATATTGCTCATTAAATAGTTTAGTCTTTCAATCACTTTCCAAAGTATTCATATATTCAGATACTTAGCATATTATTACTATATATTTTACATAGGATAAGGTTAGAAGAAATGTAGATCTGATACTTCTGCATGGTAGTGGTTGTCACCAACCATGTCTTCTTGGTTCTTTCTTCTTTTTCCTCCCATATGGAGGTAAAATCCTGACAGCATATTTCTGGGACTAAGAGAAGATAAAGAGATATGGAGAATTGTAGACCCATCCTGGCTCTTGGCCTGATATGGAAAAATGATTTCCTTATTCCCCCTAACATGCATACAAGCAGAAGTCATTTTAACTGTCAGACCTTGGTGGTTATTGGACAATATTGATTATGACTGTAATCCTGAACTCTCTTTACTACTCCAGTCAATGTACTCCAAGAGGTCCTCATTAACTGCTGCATCAGTTTCTCAGTCTTTGTATCACTCTCTTACTCTCTGCCCCTCATGTCAACATCTCAGAAGTTGCCATGTCAGAGAGAGGAAGAGAGGTAATAGAAAGAGAGCCTGCAAACACCCTAGAGACCTAGGTTGTGACTTTTTCCTTGTGTCAAAAATGCTAGAGACTTATTACTACCATAGGTGAGCTGGAGGAGGTACAATATTCTAGGATCATCAGAAATTGTACTTTCAGTACAATTCAGTTTTCTCCCTCCTTCCTTCCCTCCCTCTCTCCTTCTGTTTGCTTGGGGGCAATTAGGTGGCTCAGTGGGTAAAGCAGTGGGTCCAAAAAGACTTGAATTCAAATGAGGCCTGAGACATGTAATGCCAATGCAATATTTACAGTACCCATGATCATGATAAAGACCATGACTATAAGTATTGCATGATGTTCAGTTGCAAGATATACCAGATTCTCCAGGTAGATGTAGGAGCTAGCACCCTAGCATAACCAGGATGGCTTCTAGCAATGGTTCTTTGATCAGTTTTTCTAAAGGAAGGCAACTCAAAAAGGGTTAACAATCTTACTTTAATCAATCAAACATATATAATTTATCTAGTTCAGGGGAACAAGTCAGCACCCTGAACTTCTGACAATACAAACAGACGTTACAAGAGAAAATAACACAATTAAGCAGACAGGGCTTCTAGCTGTTTGACCATTACATCCATACCTAGTTAGTCTCCAGAGAGGGTCTAGATTTTCAAAGCCAGGGGCTCAGTCAATGCCCAGAGTCTCATCTGGCCAAATCACACTACTTGTCCCATAAGTGAGCCTCAAAGCAAAACCTTGCCTCAGAGGTGTATATATAGCCTTATCCTGAGTCAGAAAACATCACAACCCATATTACCCACTTGACTACAAAGTAACAAAAGTTGTGCCTTCCTGAAAGACAAAGCCTCCCACCACAGGCTCCAGGTGAGCATATGCAACTTATTAGGGGGCATAGTATATTTTCAAATCAGGAAAGATCCTAAAGTTCAACTTAGGCTTATTAAGAGGCAGGGAAGATCTTAAAATTTCCTTAGCATTACAGTGGAGGACAGAACTGAAACACTTATTTAGACACCAGAAAACTGAATCCCAAAACCAGTTAGCTGATTCCATAATAGTACCAAAGATATTCAGAATCCATAATAACACTGAGAACCACAGCATCCTTCGGCCTTCACGCAAACCAGTACAAGATCAATATCTACTCCCGAGCCTATCTGACTCCTTGCCTAAGGTCCTCCTCTCTCCCTCACCACCTAGCTAGCCCTGACCAGCTTCCTGTAGGCTCTGCTTCCCTTCAGCAAAACTCCTCCCACTACAGGCTCCATGTGACTATATTCAGCCTATTCGGGGGCAGAGTTTACTTTCAAAACAGGGGAGGTCTTCACACTCCCCCCTAGGTCTATTAAGGGGAAGGGAAGATATTCAAATTCCCATTCCCATTACAACTTACTGGTTATGTGACCCTGGGCATGTCACTTGCCCTCTGTTTGCTTTAATCCACTGAAGAAGGAAATGGAAAACCCCTCTAGTATCTTTGCAAAAAAAAAAAATCAAAAAAACATTGACAGTATAGTCAATGGGGTCATGAAGACTTGGACATTGCTAAATAACAAAATTTGCCAAGTACTTTGCTAAATCCAAGAGATTCAGATAGAGGCACAAAAAAGGGAAAAAAAAGCCATGCTTTGAAAAAGATCACCATCTAAAGGAGGAGTCAACATACAAACAGCTATGTACAAAAATATATACTGGATAAGACACTTCAGTAGGGGAGCTGAAAGAGGCTTCTTGCAGAAGGTGGGATTTTTAGCTTAGAATTGAAGAAAGTCAGGAAATCCAAAAGGTAGAGATGAGAAGAGAGAGGATTTCAGTCATGGAAGGAAGTGAGAATACATGGCTTTTGAATATGGAGTATCTTTTGTGAAGACTAGCAAGGAGGCCAGTTTCACATGATTTCAGGGTATATGGGGGTAAGATGTAAGAAGACTGGAAATGTAGCAAGTGACCAAGTTACAAAATTCTCTGTGAATGTTTTGAGTGTGAAACATCTGAATTTGTATTTGATCCCAGAGTTGATGGGGAGTCACTGTTGTTTATTAAATGGGAAGAGGTGACATGATCAGACCTGAACTTTAGGAAGACCAGTTTTACATCTGAGCAAAGTATAAGCTGGAATGCATAGAAATTTTAGTCAGGGTGACTAACCAGCTGTGTGTACGTGTGTGTGTGTGAGACAGAGAGAAAGAGAGAGAGAGAGAGAGAGAGAGAGAGAGAGAGAGAGAGGCATTAAAGATGCCACCTAGCTTGTCAACCTAGGGGAATGGAATGATGGTGGTGCTCTCAAGAGTAATAGGAAAATTAGGAAGCTAAGAGAGTTTGAGATGAAAGTTAATGAGTTCAGTTTTATTGAGTTGAATTTAAGAAGACTAAAGGACATAAATTCATTATGTCCAATAGGCTATTAGAGATGTGTGACTGGAGGTCAGGAGAGAGATTTGTGAAGGATAATTAGATTTAAGAATCATCTGCATAGAGATGGCAGTTACATCCATAGAAGCTAATGATATCACTGTAGTACCAACATAATATTCATACACATATGGCAGATATGGATATGCTGGCATAATTCTGAGTCACAAAATATAACAGAGTCTCCACGTGGAAGACAGAACCAAAACATTTATTCGGTCTCTAGAAAGCTGAATGGCAACACCAGAAAGACAAATCCATCATAGCAACAAAAAAATCTATACACACTAACAATGCAAAAGGCGCCACCATCCCCAAGCCTTCTCCCTGCTAGGGTCTTCCCACAAACACTCACAGCTTGCTGCCTGCTTCCTCTCTCTCCCTAACCTATAACTACTCTGACCAACTTTCTCTGGGCTATGCTTCACCTATCCTGTTCCACCCACTTAGCAAGCTCCTTCCACCACAGACTCATGTAACTCAGGCTTCCATGTGACTCAAGCAAGTCACATGGACCTATTAATGAATAGGAAAGATCTTCCCATTAAGCAAACATATGTTAACAATACAATCACTTAGCTAAGTCTTATAGAAAGAGAAGAGAAGAGAGCCCAGGGCAGACCCTTGGAGAATATCCTCATGAAGCATGAAACAAAGAAAACTGAGATAAAATAGTTAAATAGGTAGATGGAGAACTCTCTATGTCATAGAAAACTAAAGAGAAGACTATCATGGAGATAATTAGGAGCAGAGTCTTTTACTCTTTGTATCCCCACAGTCAGCCTGGTACATAATGAATGTTTGTTATATAGAACTGAGGTTTTAAACATAAATTATCATAGTCATTGACTGGCATCTTTATATCCAGAGAATATAGGCATGTAATCTCAGCTCCTTGCATAATCTGCCAGCTTCTAGAATGTATTTGAAAATAAGAGGGTTAATTTATAAATAAAATTTAAACTGAAGAAGGCATTTTTTTCTGGATTTTGTAGAATAGCATGGGTATAGTTACATGAAATGAATTTTTTTAATTCTTTGCTTTTTTTTTGAAAGCAAGGGTGCTTTCTAGGCTTACATTTAAATGACTGATTTAAAGAAAAAGTGGCACTTTGACTGTACTGTAAGATTATGAAAATGTATGCCTATTGCATTTCCATTTATTTTCATATTTTATCTATAGTTTATATATATTATGTATATTACATCTACAGTACTAGGTTAAATAAAATATTTATGAGAAAT
This sequence comes from Petaurus breviceps papuanus, assembly GCF_028583685.1. Lineage (NCBI taxonomy): Eukaryota > Metazoa > Chordata > Mammalia > Diprotodontia > Petauridae > Petaurus > Petaurus breviceps. Next base: position 7,599,538 of record NW_027187293.1, on the reverse strand, counting down.
ATTGATATATACTGCTCTGCTTCAGTATTCCATATTTATTAATGTGAAGCTATATAGAGCTATATAAGTATTATGTAAATACCTAGGTAGATAGCATAAGTAAGTGCCTTTGAGAAATAGATGCCATTTGCGTGTACATAATTATAAATTACCTTAACTTGAAGATTTCCTAATTAATCATTTCAATACTATTTTAGGAGTTGACATTTTTCTTTCTGTTTTTCCTTCTACTGATGATGCCAGTCTGTGTATTTGTATTTAGCTAAATTAATGTTTAACATTTCTGTATTGCAGACACTGTATTGTGTCTTTAAATATTTCACAATAAAGTTCTTTAAGATGACTGCTAGAAATAATTTCCCTGATAATCTGTAGATATAAATGGGTATTTTTATTTTTTAAAAAATACATTTCTCCCTCATGCTGTATTCTGTTAGTTTATGGAATTGGCCTTTTGTTATAAAATGTATGACTAGAACAGTATTAAAAAATCCTTGTCGTCATATGAAAAGATGTGACTACTATGCTTAAAATCAATAATGATAGAATGGAGGTCAAGAATAAAATTTATCTGGACCTGGAGTCAGGAATACCTGAGTTCAAATCTGGCCTCAGACACTTAAACACACACACACATACACAAACACACACAAACTGGAACTGGCTGTGTGACCTTGGGCAAGTTACTTAACCCCAATTGACCTCCAAAAAGCAAAAAAAAAAGGAATAAAATTTATCAATAATATGGAATCATAGGATTTAGAGATGAAAAATATATTGAAGGTATATTATCATCCCTTTAGTATATCCATAGAGTTTCATGTTCATGACCAACAAAAAGATAATATCATATAGTATGAACCATTTAGTCATTGTGTCTGACATGAGATGATATCTAGGCCTGCTCTGAGGTTGGGAAGGGAAGGCCCTTTCATTATGTATATCTGAAAGCAAGCCTACCTCAAGTATCTCTATGCTGGATTGGAATGCCTACTGAACACAATCATGCTTAGCCTCCAGTTAAGTAAATGACCCGCTATAAAGTACAAATAGCTGATTCTCTATGAATAACAGCACGCCATATGGTTCTGTTTGCAGATCACATTTTTTCTAATTGTGTCAGAACTTAGTTTGCTATAGAGTGTCCTAAATGAGATCCACAATAACTCAAAAGATTGCTGCATAAAAATTCATTAAAATTAAGTGTATGAAAAATGTCTATTATCCTGCTCTAATATGTGGTTGGATTGAACTAGTCCATCAGTGCACATATTTCAGACATTCTAGGTGGATGTTGAGCTGGGTCCAGAATAGAATTAATTAGAAAATAGAAAATTGCATATGGGTAATTAGACAGTAACTGTTCCCTGAAATAAAACCTTAAGAATTAGGAAGATCTGGGTCCAGGTCTTGCATATGACACATGCTAGCTGTGTTAGCATCCACAAATCACTTCTCAGCATCTCAGATAATTTGTTAAGACTTTAAATTACCTATGAGTTGAATTGTTTATCTACATTAATAGAATGGTCTTCATTACCACACAGAAGAAATAATAGGTCCAAATTTTAAAAAATTCTGAGCATGCTAAATGACTATAAATTATAGAATATTACAACCTCCAAATAATCAAATTTCATGTAACTTAAAGAGCAACGGAGATATATATCGTAAGTAGAATGAAACATAATATCAGTGATGAAAAATGTGTAAGAAAGGACAAAAATATTCATTAAGTATCTGATTAGACATAGAGTTGGGCCACTAACATAGCAAGAGTGAGAAATAACAGATGGAAAAATTGAATGCTATACTTATCCGCTGGTTAAGTTAAACTATGAGAAGCCCTCCGTGATATTTTGTAGACCCCTTAGTCTAGACACTTACCATTTCTTCGAATATTGAATACATTCCTAATTAGTTTTCCTGTCTCAGTTTTTTCCTTTTTAAAATCCATCATCCACACAACTATTAAAGTGTTGCCAATGATGGTGATGATGATAAACAATAGCTAATATTTAAATAGGGCTTTAAGCTTTACAAATGAAGTCTATGTCTGTGATATATCATTTTATCCTAAATAGTCCTAAAACAAAGATCTGATCAAATTACTCTTCTGCTAAAAAAAAAAAAGTCCAAACACTGTCTCCTTATTTGCCTCTAATGTCAGGGAATTCTCTCAACCTCTTTGAGAAGCATACAAATCAGTTGGATATGAATCCAAGATAGGAAGCCAAACTGAAAGCAAATAGATTTATTAGCAGACCAGGGAATACTCTTCTTGCTAATAGTAAATTCAGCTTTCTAGGGCATGGAATTTTTTTTAATAACCTTTCAGTTCTGCTTAGAGTATGAAGCCAATTAGGAACTACCAATAGGGAAACTTCTCTCTCTTTCTAGAAAAATTTTATTTGTTCCAAAATTTATCCATATTTCTTTAAACTTTTTATTTTACATTGCTGTTCACCTAGTATACTTACAAACCACTATTAAAATAAAGCAATGTATTTCATTTGTTCAAAGGCCTCTCAGTGGGAGGTTATGGTCAGCTGCACACAGAGGAAAGAGAAGGAAATTCTCTTTTTAAATCTCTTGGTTGTCTGGTTTTCCACAGAAAATCTCCTAACCCCACCCTTATTTTCTTACTTTTTTTCTAATGTTAGCTGTATTGGTATTATTTGTGTAAAAACTTTTAAATTTGTGTAATCACATCCATTTTATCACATTCATCTCTCTCTTTTTTGGTCATGAACTTTTCCCATATCCTTAGATCTGAAAGGTAATTTTTCCCCATGCTTCATGGATTAGCTTATAAAATTACCCTTTATTTCTAAATCATGACCTCATTTTGAACATATCTTGGTATATAGTGTGAAGATGTTGGTTTATATATCTAATTTCTGTCACACTACTTTCTAAGTTTGTCAGTAGTTTTTATCAGATAGTTCTTGACCCCAAAACTGGGATCTTGAGATTTATCAAATTCCAGGTTACTCTGTTCATTTGCTTCTTAATATTATGTACCTAATCTGTTCCAGGGATCAAATTTTCTGTTCTTTATCCAGTACCAAATTGTTTTGATGATTACAACTTTGTAGTCGAGTTTGATATTTGCTACTCTTGGGCCACCTTTCTTCCCCTTTCTTTTTTCATTGATTCCCTTGATATTCTAAACTTTTTGTCCCTCTAGATGAATTTTACTGTTTTTCTTAACTTAAGAAAGTATTTTTTGGTAGTTTGATTAGTATTATGCTGAATAACTAAATTAATTTAGGTAGTATTGTCATTTTTATTATATTAACTTGGCCTATCCATGACCAATTAACATTTCTCCAATTATATAGCTCTGCATTTGTAAGAAGAGTGTTTTTTAAATTGTGTTCATACAGTTCTTGTGTGTGTTCTGGCAGATAGACTCCCAAGTATTTTATACTCTGTGAAGTTAATTTAAATGGGATTTCTCTTTCTGTCTCTTCTGTTGGGTTTTATTAATAACATACAGAAATGCTGAAAACATGTTTACGATTTATAGCCTTCAGTTTTACTAAAGTGTTAAATTATTTTCATTAGTTTTTTTTAATTGACTTTTTTGGGTTCTCTTGGTAACCATCATATCACCTGAAAAGACATGATTGTTTTCTCATTACCTATGCTTATTCCTTCTATTTCTTTTTCTTGTCTTATTTCTACAAAAAGTATCTCTAGTACAATATTGAATAGTAATAGTGATAATATACTTCCTTGCTTCATCTTTGACTTTATTGGAAACTTGTCCAGCATATCCCTGTTATAGACAATATTTGTTCTTTGTTTTAGATTAGTGTTCCTTATCTTTTTAAGAAAAACACCATTTATTCCTTTGCTTTCTAGTGTATGTGTATGTTTTTAAACAGAAATCCATATTATATTTTTGTCAAAAGTTTTTGGCATCTTTTAATGATTTTTGTTGATCTTGTTATTAATATGATGAATTTTGCTTTTAGTTTTCTTAATATTAAAACAGCCCTGTGTTCCTGATCTAAATCCCACCTTGTTCACAGTGTATGATTTTTGTGATCTTATTACAATTTTCTTGTTGATAATTCATTAAAATTTTTGCATTGATATACATTAAGGTGATTAAACCTATAGGGTTTTTTTCCTCTGTTTTCTCTCTCCTTTAGTTAGGTATTTAGATCATATTTGTGTTATAGAAGGAATTTGGTAAAACTTCTTTACTTGTTTGTTTTCTTTTTTGAACAATTATGTAATATTGGACTTAATTGTTCTTTAAATACTTGGTAGAATTCAATTATAAATCCATCTGGTCCTGGGGTTTCTTTCTTGGGAGTTCATTCATCAATTGTTTAATTTATTTGGTCTAAGGTAGAGTTATTTAGGCATTCTGTTTCCTGTTCTGTTAATCTGGGAAAATTATATTCTTTGAACTAGTCATCTGTGTAGTTTAGACTGTCTTGAATTGCCTTTGAATCAACCTAACTTGCTCAAGCAAAAGTTCTGGTTGGCAAAAAGTCCCCTTGGCATTACTCAGTAAATATTCAAGGGCCATCTTCTTTGTAACCCCCATCCTATCCCTTATAAACATATTCGATTTCCTTTTCTGTTAATCTAAGTAGTTTATATTTTTGTAAATATTGATCCATTTCATTAGGTTGTTAGATTTTTTGGCACATCATTGGGCAAAATAGCTACTAATAATTGCTTTAATTTTATGTTCATTGATTGTGCATTCACCCCTTTCATTTTTGATACTGGTAGTTTGATTTGCTTTTTTTCTTTTTTAATTCATGGCTTATCTATATAAAATAAGAAAACAGCTCCTACTTTTATTTATTAGCACAGTGTTTTATTCTAAACTTTCAATTTTATTACCATCATTTTTATTTTAGTATTCAATTGCAGGGGGTGTTAATTTGTTATTTTCCACAGGGTTTTTTTTTTCATTGCATGCAAAATTTGTTGTTCTGTTCTTTCTCTGTTTTATTGATATAACCATTTGGAAATGTTAATTTCCCTGTAAGAAGTGTTTTGGCTGCATCTTACAAACTTTGGTATGTTGTCTCATTGTTATCATTACCTTTAATAAAATTGTATTTAGTTTCCAATTAATTTTAATATATGCTTCAAATACCTCTTAGTGTATGAAATTTTACTGTATTATGACCAGAAAAATGTCTAATATTTCTGCTGTTCTGCATTTTTACAGTAAGATTTTTTGCCCTAATACTTGATGAATTTTTTCAAAGGTTCCATTCATAGCTGAGAGATAGATATACTCCTTTTTTATTTCTATTCAGTATTCTTCAGAGATCTATCATATCTGAGTTTTATAAAATTTTATTTATCTCCTAAAATTCTTTCTTGTTTATTTCAAAGTTAGATAACTATGAGAAGGGAATATTAAATCTCTCTCTCCCCTGCCCCCAATTACATAATTTTATTCTCTATTTACTCCTGCATCTCATTTCCTTTAAGATTTACATGCAATAACATTTGTTACATATATGATCAGTATTGTTATTAATTCATTGTCTATGGTACTTTTTAGCAAAATTATCTTTTCTTTTTATCTCCTTCAATTTGGCCTATTTTTGTTTTTGGTTTGAGATCATGATCTTTTTTTTTTTTTTTAAACTGGAGTTGAAGCATAATAGATTCTACTCTAGCCTCTTATTTTAGCTCTATGTGTATGTTTCTCTTTAAAGTGTTTTTCTTGTCTTGTTGGATTCTGGTTTATTTTTTTAAATTTATTTTTAGTTTTCAACATTCATTTTTACAAGATTTTGAGTTACAGATTTTCTCCCTATCTTTTCCCTACAACCAACCCCAAGATAGCAAGTCTACTGAATACCCCTTCCCCCAATCTGCTCTCTCTTACATCCTTCCCTATCCCTCCTCTAACTTACTAGTAGGACAAGATGGATTTCTATACCCCAGTGCCTGTATATATTATTTCTCAGTTACATGTAAAAAATTCACATTTTTTAAACATTTTTTTTTAAACTTTGATTTCCAGATTCCTTCCCTTCTTCTCTCCTCACCCACCCCCACTGGGAAGATAAGCAATTCAATTAGGTTGTACATGTATAGTTATGCAAAACCTTTCCATAGTAGTTATATTGTGAAAGACTATATTTCCCTTCATCTTATCCCACTCCCCCCCCACTTATTCTATTTTCTACTTTGACCCTGTCACTTTTCAAATGTGTGTGCTTCTAACTACCCTCTCCTCCAATTTGACCTCTCTTCTATCATCCCCTCTCTAATCCTCTTCCCCCCTGCTTTCCTCTAGGGTAAGATACCCAAATGAGTGTGTATGTTAGTCCTTCCTTAAGCCAAATTCAATGACAGTAATGTTGACCCATTCCCTTTCACCTTCATGCTCTTCCCCTCCATTGTAGCAGTTTTTTCTTGCCTCTTTTATATGAGATAATTTACCCTATTCTCTCTCCTTTTCTCCTTCTCTCATTATATTCCTCTTTCACTTCTTAATTTTATTTTTTAGATATCATTACTTCCTATTCAACTGATCCTGTGCCCTCTGTCTAAGTATACATGTACACACATATATACACACTCGCATATGTATTTATCACACATACACCCTCCTATACACATAAGTATGTATGTATACATATATACACATATGTATGTATACATATATTTTATATACACACAAATACACATATATATTCCCTTCAACTATCCTCCTACTGTGAAAAGTCTCATGAGTTACAATAATAGTTTTTCCATGTAGGAATGTAAATAGTTCAACTTCAATAAATTCCTTATGATTTATTTTCCCTGTTTACCTTTTCATGCTTTTAATGCTTCATGTATTTGAAAGTCAGATTTTCTGTTCAATTCTTGTTTTTTCATTAAGAATACTTAAAAGTCCTCTATTTCATTGAATGACCATATTTTCCCCTGAAGCATTATACTCAGTATTGCTGGGTAGGTTGGATTATGGTTTCTAATCATTCAGCCTCTTTGATTTTTGGGGGGAGAGTTCATCCCATTCACATTCACAGTTATGTTTGCTAACTGTATATTTCCCTCCATTCTATTCTGTTATACTAGGCTTTCTCTTTTTAGCCTTTTCTCCCTCCTCAAGAGTCTGTTTTACTTCTGACGACTGCTTCCCTTAATCTACTTTCATTCTTATCTCTCTCCCCCTTTTATTCATCTCTTTCCGTCATGCTTTCTGGTTGGATAAAATGAATTTCTGTACCCAATTTTGTGTGTATTCTTCTCTCCTTAAACCAATTCAGATGATAGTTAAGTTCCAATGTTGCCAGGTCTTCATTGTTTTCTAAAATCCTTTTTTGGTCTTTTAAAAAATGTCTTCCTTTGACTCTTCTAGGAATTATTGAGTTTGTGTCTAATCTTTTTTTCCCCTGTGTCTTTGCTTATAGATTTTTTGAAGTCATTGTCTTCTTTGTTTGTGGCTTGAGCCTTCTTTCACCACAGAACCATTTTATATTTTTTGTTTTGTGCATTTTTCATGCCTGCTTCTTGACTTTGGACTTATTTTAATGTGGACTTTATTAACTTCTGGTGAAAGGCAGGATGTCTTGTTGAGCATTTGTCCTTTTATATCTTTTTGCTTCTTTCACAGCTTAGTCTGGAGACCTACAAGTTTTCAGTGCTTCCAGAATGCTGTGATCCATGGGAGAGTTCTGTTCCCACCCTTCCTGTTGTGAGCTCTTCATATTCCTGACCTAGGTGTGCGTTACTTGCCTTATGTGTAGTTGAGTTTCAGTAGCCTACTGCTGGACTGAGTCCACAGAGTCAACCTGAGAGGCTCTGTAGGTACAGAGCACTAGGACTTCTGGCTCCCCTTTGTTCTTGGGCTTTTGCCTTATTTATTCCATCATGGGCTTATGTGTTGGAATAAAGGTTAGAAGTGAGTCCCTGCTTTGCTCATGGACTCGAAGTTCTCACAGCTAAGTTTCTCAAATTTATTCCTTCCTCATTAAATAGTTCTGTTCATTCTGTTCATTCACAACTGCTTCTCTTGACCCTGGAACTGTTACTGGAAATTGGGTAATGAGTGACAGAGCTGCCAGATAGGAACACTAGTTCAGAAATACCCTGAGGGGTCTTCCTACATCAGTCTTCCTGCTCTGGTGCTTTGTATCACTTCTTTTTCATACTGTGATGCTGGAATGGCCCCTGTCTCCTGTGCTCTTGACTAGTTCCTATCATAGTGTCTGCAAACCTCTCTGTCTTTGCAAACTTCCCTGGTCTGAAAAAATTGTTCACTGTGACTTTTTCTTGGCTTTCCTCATTAGAATTTGGTTTGGTACATTTTCTTTTTTTTTTATCAAATGCTTTATTAACTTCTAGTTTACATAGTTCATTTCTGAAAGATTTTGAGTTACAAATTTTTCCCCATTTTTCCCCTACCCACCCCTCCAAAATAGCGATCCCAGTGGATATCCCCTCCTCCAATCTTCTCTCTCCCATATCTTCTCCCATACCCCCTCCAACTTTCTAGTAGGGCACAGTAGATCTCTATGCCCCAGTGCCTGTATATCTTGTTTTCCATTTACCTGTAAAATAATATTGATAATAATATATATGTATGTATATATATTTTTTAAACATTTGATTTTAAAACTTTGAATTCCAGATTTATTCCCTTCCTCCCTTGTCACCCACCTTTACTGGGAAGATAAGTAATTCAGTATAGGTTATACATGTGTAGCTATGCAAAACATTTCCATAGTAGATACATTGTAAAAGACTGACTATATTTCCCTCCCTCCTATACCATCTCCCACTTGTTCTATTCTCTACTTTGATCCTGTCCCTTTTCAAAAGTGGGTGCTTCCAACTTCCCTCTCCCCCAGCCTGCTCTTCCTTCATCATCCCCCCTCTCATTCCCTTCCCCCCTACTCTCCTGTAAGGTGAGATACCATATTTAGCGTGTGTGTCATTCCCTCCCTAAGCCAAATTCAATGAGAATAAGGTTGACCCATTCATTCCCTTTTGACTTCCTGTTCTTCCCCTCCATTGTAACCATTTTCTATTACCTCTTCTATATGAGATAGTTTACCCCAATCTGTCTCTCCCCATCTCCTCTCATTATATTCCTGTCTCACCTCTTAATTTCACCTTTTAAATATCATTCCTTCCTATCAAACTGGTCCTGTGCCCTCTATGTATACCTGTACACATATATACACACATTCACATATGTATTCATATGCCCATATACCCTCCTATAATAGACATATATGTATGTGTGTGTATATATATACATATATATATACACATACACATTTCTATTCCCTTCATTTATTCTCATACTGAGAAAAGTTTCATAAGGTACAACAATCATTTTCTCATGTACGAATGTGAATAGTTGAACTTTGATAAGTTCCTTATGATTTCTTTTCCCTGTTTACCTTCTCATGCTTCTTTTGCTTCTTGTATCTGAATGTCAAATTTTCTATTCATCTCTGGTTTTTTCATCAAGAATGTTTGAAAGTCCTCTATTCCATTGAATGACCATGTTTTCCCCTGAAACATGATACTCAATTTTGCTGGGTAGGTGATTCTTGGTTTTAATCCCAGCTCCTTTGACCTCTGGAATAGCATATTCCAAGCCCTTTGATCCCTCGGTGTAGAAGCTTCCAGATCCTGTGTTATCCTGATTGCGTTTCCACAGTATTCAAATTGTTTCTTCTTGGCTGCTTGTAATATTTTCTCCTTGATCTGGGAATTCCAGAACCTGGCTATAATAGTACTAGGAGTTTTCTTTTGGAGATCTTTTTCAGGAGGTGATCAGGGGATTCTTTCAGCCTCTGTTTTGCCCTCTGGTTCTAAAACATCAGGGCAATTTTCCTTGAGAATTTCTTGAAGGATGATTTCTGGGTTCTTTTTTGGATCATGGATTTTAGGAAGTCCAATAATTTTTAAATTATCTCTCCTGGATCTATTTTCCAGGTCAGTGGTTTTACCAATGAAATATTTCACATTGCCTTCTATTTTTTCATTTGTTTGGATCTGTTTAATAGTATCTTGATTTCTCATGAAGTCACTAGCTTCCATTTGCTCCACTCTAATTCTGAAGGAATGATTCTCTTCAGTGAGCTTTTGAGATTCTTTTTCCATCTGACAAATTTGGCTTTTTAAGGCATTCTTCTCCTCATTGCCTTTTTGTGCCTCTTTTGTCATTTGAGTTAGTCTATTTTTTAAGGTGTTGTTTTCTTCAGTCAGATTGTTGACTCTCATTTCATAATTTTCTTGCATCATTCTCATTTCTCTTACCAATTTTTCTCCACTTCTCTTATTTGATTTTCAAAATCCTTTTCAAGCTCCTCTCTGGCCTGTAACCAGCTCTTATTTTTCTTGGAAGCTTTTGGTTCAGGAGTTCTGACTTCACTGTCTTCCTCCTATTCCATACTTTGATCCTTTTTGTCCCGAAAATAGGAATCTAATGTTGATTCATCTGTTTTCTTTGCTTCCCTCATTTACTCACATTGCCACTCAATTACTTGACTTTTGGTCTTTTTGCCACAGTAGGACTCTGCTACCAGACAGGGAAGCTTCGTAACAAACATTGGGTTTTCTCAGCTGCCAAAAGTATTAGTTGGGTGCCCTCTCTGAAGCCTCCACATGCTCTGGCAAGCTGGTTACACACCCTAGGACCTCTACCCTAGACCTCAATCCAGATCCAAGTAGGTTAAAGCAAGAGCAATTACCCATCAGAGTGGTCGCTTGGTCCCCTTACAGTCTGCAGGCTGGTACCTGAAGGTTCCATGTGGCAGTGGCTGCACGGCCATGGCACCTCAGTGGCTTCCCCTTCCAGGAGATAAAGGCTGACTGCACTCTCAACTACTGGATCCCAAAGTCCACACTATACTGACCTCTTACTTTGTCCTTAGCATCTATGGGTTGATAATTCTATAAACCGCCATAGCTGCTGGTGATCTGAAGTCACTCCAGTCAGCAGCTGGTGAGGCCCACCCTGGGACTAAAACCTCTGTCTCATACGAGGCTGGGGTTGGCCCCCAGAGCACTCTGCTGGCTGCTCCCTGCTGGCCTGCCGTGTTATCATCAGTGGGAGTTTAGTTTCTCTGTGTCATTTTGTGGGTTCTGTAGCTCCAAAGTTTGTTCAGAGTCACCTTTAACAGAATTGGAGGTGGTGGGAGCTGGACCCCAGCAGAAGCCCTCTTTCTACTCTGCTCTCTTGACTCTGCCCCCTGGAACATTTTCTAAGTTGCTGTGCTAGAATGCTGGTTAAGCCAAGCAAAAATACTTCCTCTTACTCCTCCATTCTAATTCTGCCACCTTAAGTGCCATCAGTCTTAACTCAAGAAACATATCATGGATTCTGATGGTGGAGTACAGATGTGATGACTTCTTTGTACTTGTTGGTTCAAATAATTATTTATAAAAATCTTTGGGGATCCCCCCTTTCATCTTTCTTTCCTTTCCAGTTTATTCTTAAATGCTCTCAGGATGACTTTGCTTAATTAGGTTTCTCACCAAACTTTCTTGAAACTGAGGTTTCCTCCCAGTGCCCCTCTGTTTCATGAGGCTATACCCTCAATCCCAACGTACCTCATATTTATATGCTTTGTGTTTACACTATACTGGTGATGCCAAGGATAGAGCATGACACTGGAATCAGGAAGGATCTGAATTCAAATGTGGCCTCAGACAGTTAGTACCTGGTTGACCCTGGGCAAGCCACTTAACCTCTGTTTACCTCAGTTTCTTAAGCTTTAAAATGGGGAAAACAATAGCACCAACCTCAAAGGGTTACTATGAAGTTCAATATTTGTAAAAGATACTTTGCATAGTTCTTGGCATATAGTAGGAGCTATTTAAATATTTATTCCCCTCCCCCTTCAGGTATGGATAAGATCTGCGGTAGACAAATGATGACCTGGAACAAAGAATGTTTTTAATAGTTTCAAGTAAAGTTTTATTGTATTTAATAATATAACAACATTTTAGCTCAAAGGATGCACAAAAAGACAAGTAGGGCTGAATTTGGTCCTCAGAGTATAGTTTACCGACTCCTAGACTTGATGATCTCTCTAACGTGCTTACTTTCAGAATCAGTTTGTATCCACATGGTTGGTTGTCCTTGGTCCACTTACTCCTATCCCAGAACTTTCTTTAATCTGAGTTTCCCTGAAGGTGTGACAAACTTGGATATAATGGTTCAGGAGCATCTGTAGGGGCAGTTCTTACTTCTCTGTTCTGTCTAACATCAAGCCTATTTTCTTGATACATTTTGTATAATTCATTAATTGGAATACCATCAATTTTCCTAAAATGATCCCCTGCTCTCAGGACAGAAAAAAACATTTTTTTTCCTGACAGTCTATTCTGACTTTGAATCCACCAACTATTTACTCTTCCTTCTTGAGGAAATTTATCATTTTCCCAGTCTCCTAAGTCATTTAGCTGTGAAATCTTATCCAGCACCTCTGAAAGAGGGTTTCCTATTTTACCAATTAGTAGACTCAGAAGTAGGGGTTTATAAGAAGGAGGAGCTGTCTTCACCATGATATTTCTATGAAGTACTACTAAGGGGATATCATGATATGATCTGCATTTCCAACCTTGATAGCAGTTTTACTTACTTCTTTCAACTTTCTCATGTAGTCTGTAAGTCAGTACCAGGGTCTGTCTCCACTAGGCCACATAGAATCAGTGGGATACATTCTATTGCATCCATCAGCAGCTAAAGCTAATAGATTGGTTCTATTGTTACCTTCTGCCAAATGGAAATCTCTAAAAGCTTGCTCGACAAAAGGTTTCTGGCAATTACCTATAAATTTCAAGCAGTCCACTTTATCTACTGCTATCCCAGCAGCTCCTTCATCAGTGATTCTTACCATCCCAGACACTAAGGATTCTCCCATCCTTTGGGTGAATCTGTTCAAAATATCAGTAATCTCCTATTGAGTGAAATCCTCAAGTATCTCCTTAAACACTGCTTGCCCTCCCTGACCTGCCTTCTTCTCAGTATGGGGTGAGCTTCTGCCCCTGTAAAAGTGTCACCATGAAAATATAACATTTGGTAATATTGTATCACTCTCTTGCCTGTTGTTGTCATAGCAACTAGGCTCCGACTCTACCAAAGCCATATAAACTTTCCTCCTTTTACTTTTCTTCTTTTTCTGAGCCAAATTTACAACGCCCCACTCTGCTTCCAAAGACTCTGTTCCCAGTTTTCACAGAGACCTGTACTTTTAGACCATTCCCTTGCTAGGGAGGCATAAGGCAAATCCTCCCATCCTGAGATAGCTGTTTCTTCTTCTAAATTCTTTCTGCCTCCAACTAGAGGTCTGATATTTCTCACTCCCATCCTTGTTGCCAAATGTAGAGCCAATGTAATATTTACAGTGCCTATGATCACAATAAAGACCGTGACTATAAGTATTGCACGATATTCAATTGCAAAATATGCCAGACTCTCCAGATAGAGAATAGAACTGAAACATTTGTTTAGACAACAGAAAACTGAATCCCAAAACCACTAAGCCGATTCCATCATAGTACCAAACATATTTAGAAGCCATAACAACACTGAGAGCCACAGCATCCTTCAGCCTTCCCACAAACCAATACAAGATCAATATTTACTCACAAAACTCTCTATCTCCTTGCCTGAGCTTCTCTTTCCCCCACTGGCTAGTTTTGAACACCAGCTTCTTGTGGGCTCTGCTTCCCTTCAACAAAACTCCTCCCCAAACAGGTTCCATGTGACTATATTTAGCCTATTAGGGGGCAGAGTTTATCTTCATAACAGAGAAGCTTCTTGTGAGCTCTGCTGGACCCTTTAGCAAATTCCCTCCATCACAGGCTCCATGTGATTACATTCAGCCTATTAGGGGGAAGAGTTTACTTTCAAAGCAGGAGAGGTCTTCAGACTCCTCCCTAGGTCTATTAAGGGGCAGGGAAGATCTTCAAATCCCATTCCCATTACAATAGTATACATATATAATTTGCATTTATATATGATATAGATACATAATATATGGAATATGTATAATGTAGTGTAGTATAATATAGTAGTTCACTCATTCACTTGTGCCCAACTCTCCATTACCCTATGGGCCATAGCATGTCAATACTGTCCATGGGGTTTTCTTGGCAAAGTTTATAGAATGGTTTACCATGTCCTTCTCTGGTGGATTAAGGCAAGCAGAGATTAAGTGACTTGCCCAAGACCATAGGAAGTGACTGAGACCTGATTTGAACTCTGGTCTTCCTAACTTTAAGCCCAGTGCTATATCTACTTAGCCACCTACCTGGACTCCATAGTATAGTATAGTTTTGTAGTTATATAGTGTAGAAAAGTATGGTATAATATAGTATATATATTTATATATATATAACATAAATAATACATTTTACATCCGTGTGTGTATACATGTGTGTGTGTATATATATAATATATACACACATACATACATACATACATACACATAACATTTCTGTTATTGTTCATTCATTTTCTTTTTAAACTCCACATTGAGGCTCATTTCTCTGTAATCGCTGTTGGGCTATATTGAGATATCAGATCACACAGTATAATATTGACAAGTGGTATGAGATCAATTTGTGATTCACAAATGAGACCAGATATCATATGAAGAACATTATATCAGAGCCAAAGTCCATGGTGAGAACCAGTCAATCTTGACAAACTTTTGAAGAAGTGATAGTTTACTTGTAGGAGGAGACAAATATAAAATTAAAGTAATTTACTAAAGCATATGCTTAATTTTCTCAGTCTACTGAATCTTTCTTGGGGATGATATTTTCCTTTGGTTACCTTGTTTCTAAGAACAGATAATGCAAAGAATAGATATAAGTCCCTGTTTTTTTTTTTTACTTTTTTTCTTTTGTTTTATCTTTAGGGATTCTAGAGGTTTTACACTGTGTATTGGTGGAAAGTCCAGAAGCTCTGAATATTATTAAAGAAGGACATATAAAATCCATTATCTCACTTTTAGACAAACATGGACGAAATCACAAGGTGAGGGAGATGTATTTTATTGACATAAATGAACTAAATTGTAGCAAAATAGGAGAATTAGTCTTTTTTTTCTTTTTGGCAGTATTACTGGAATTATTTCACTGGCTTTAGTGACATGTCAGGTGGTACCTTATAAGTATTTTGTAGATTATGTTAAAACATGATATATTTTCTAATTTCTAGGAGCTAAGAATGAGGCATTGAAAATATGAAAAAAGAAAACAAAACAAGCCCCAAACTTTTCCTTTTGAGGAACTATTTTCCCATTTACTTTCAGTAGTTTTATAAGTACTTTTGGGAGTAATGGATGTTCATTCATATGGTAGAGTTAAATAAGAGTTGAATTTTTATAGAGACTACATTCTTAGAAACTCTTAAAGTTTGGGATCTTAGCAACTTAGAAAGATGTTTGCTACTTTCTACTATGAATGTTACTAATTGAATTTGAGTATTAAAGGGTAAATAAAATGAAAAGAAAATTTTCTTTTTTAGGTTCTTGATGTCTTGTGTTCTCTCTGCGTTTGCCATGGAGTTGCTGTGCGCTCTAATCAGCATCTAATCTGTGACAACTTACTACCAGGAAGAGATTTGCTACTACAGACACGTCTTGTGAATCACGTGAGCAGGTATTTTTTTTTAAGCGAAGTCAAATGATATATAGACTTTCTGAGTCTCTTCTCTAGAAGTTGTACCTTATAAACTTTTTGATTGAGCAACTTAAAGTATTATTTTATATGAATTCTATTCATATAATATTAAACTTATTATTCAGATACCGAAATGGATTCGTGATCTTATTAATTCTAGAGTTCCTTACGGTGGTGCAGATTGCAACCCATTCATGCCTACCTATCCTACATAACTCTTTTTCATGTGCTTCCATACATTTACCATGGTGGTTCTACCCAGATGGGCTAGAAGCCTTCTTTATTTTCTCTGTGCATGGTAAAATCACCAGTGAAGCACTCTTGTTACTCATCTGTTATCCCTTCTTCTTGATGCATAACTAGCCCTTCTTCTCTTTGTATCATAAAATTCCTTGGTGTTATCCTTTACTCCTAATCTTTGAATTGACTCATTGATTATATGTAGCAGCCTATTCATAACCTTCATGTTCTTCTCTTTTGTCTTCTGTGGGATACTTATTTTTAATTTTTCAGACACAGTTGTATTTCATGACTACCACTGTTAAACTGGACAAATTGAGAAAAAAGGAATATTATACCAGCTTAAAATTTTATATCCTTATTGTTCCATGCAGTAAATCAAAATAAAATTGGTCATCTAAATAGCTAAATTAAATTTGAAGGTTGATGGAAAATGTTGATGTTAAAGGGAAATAAAGACATGACAATTTTCTGTGTTCATAGAAGCAAGTAAAATGTGATGATTCAGTGTGTCGCTAGAAGCTATTGAAAATGTGATTAAAATTTAATATGCCAACCTCAGAATCCAAGCATTTATTAAGTGCATACCATGTACCAGACATTGTGCTAAGTATGGTGGATAAAAATTTAAGAAACAAACACAGCTTTCTCCTCAAGGTGTTTGCATTTTTGTGGTGTTCATTTTCTTTTGGAGGGGGGAAGGCAGGGCAGTTGGGGTTAAGTGACTTGCTCAAAGTCACACAGCTAGTAAGTGTTAAGTGGCTGAGGCCGGATTTGAACTCAGGTCCTCCTGACTCTAGGGCTGATCCTCCATTCACTGTGCCACCTATTACTATCTTTCTCTCTCTTTTTTTTTAATAAAAGAGATGACAATACTTTGTTGACATTTTATGCTGTTTCCTAGTATATGATTTAAATACGTTGTGCAAAATAGCCAGAGATGTTCTAGAATCAATTCTAACTAGCTCTTGAGAGCCAATTCTTAAATTTTGTATGAGCATTAAAACCTCAGAAATCAGTAGAAACTGCAAATCAATATTTATTTATTGTTTCGTTGAGTGACTATACTTAGGGAAATGATGGAGAAAATATTAATAATGCAGATTAAACTTAAAAGTGTCTTGAATATATTTTTCCCAAAGAAAACAGAGGCATTACTAGCATACCACTGGAAATACCATAGGAGGGTAATTAATTGATAAAAAAAATCTAACAACATTAAACCCTTCAATCATAATTTGACTAGAACTGCAAACATAATTTACCCAGAACAGCAAACATTATATTTATTGAATTATTTTCAAGTTTAAGACTGAATATACTTGTATACTAAATTAATAACTATATTTAAATTATATGGTTTTGATCTCTCAGAAAAATATCACTAATGTGAACTGACAGTGATTATGTCATGTCTATTTGGATTTTTTCAACTAGTATTTTTTTTTCCTTTTAAAAGCATGCGGCCCAATATTTTTCTTGGCATCAGTGAAGGATCAGCTCAATACAGGAAATGGTACTATGAACTCATGGTAGACCACACAGAACCTTTTGTGACAGCTGAAGCAACGCACCTCCGTGTAGGTTGGGCTTCAACAGAAGGTTATTCACCTTATCCTGGGGGTGGTGAAGAATGGGGCGGAAATGGTGTTGGAGATGATTTATTCTCCTATGGATTTGATGGACTTCATCTGTGGTCAGGTAAATATAATTTGTTTTTACAAAAAAAGAAAGCTTTTTTGCCTTTATGATTAATTTTTGCAATTTTATGACATCAACACATTCTACCTGTGGATATGTATAGTGTTCAAAGATCTGATATTTGAAAATTGTGTTAACTTTAGTCAAAATCAAAATCTGTTGGGATGGAGGTAGAAAGAAAGATATTAAAATTGAACCATATATTTAAAAATATTGAATATGAATAATATGTGTATATTTAAAGAATTCCAATTTGTATTAATTTGAGACTGTAAAAATTTTCTCTCTTCAATGGTATGCTCAAATACTGTGATTTCTAACCTCAAAGGGTGCTGAAACAGACTTTTTTATTTCTGACTAAATAATAAAATAATAAATTCAGATATAATTTAAAGATATACTCATTTCAGATTAATAAAGATGATTAATAATAAATTAATTGTTATTATTTTGTCAAGATCAGGTAACTTTCCACTTATGTATTTAGCCTTTCCGCAATTTGATGTATACATGTTTAGTATTGATATTGTTACATTGTTTTTAAAACCTTTAGTAATAACATTTGTCTTTCTTGATATCACACATTTTTATTTTTGCTTTGCAGTGCGAGTCCTGCCTTTTTTAAGAGTTCATAGACAGTCTTATTTTATCCTTTTGTTTTCATTTTGTATGTGTTTGATTTTTTTTTTTGGAGGGGGGAAGGCAGGGCAATTGGGGGTAAGTGACTTGCCCAAGATCACACAGCTAGTAAGTGTGTCAAGTATCTGAGCCTGGTTTTGAACTCATGCTCTCTTGACTCCAGGTCTGGTACTCTACTCACTGTACCACCTAGCTGCCTTTATGTGTTTGATTTTTAGATATGGTTCTTGCTTGTAACACAAAATTGAGCTTTGTTTTCCTCTATGTTTTATCATTCTCTTTTTTATTGAGTTGCTTTAATCTATCTGATTTAAAATGATGACTTTTAGGTTTGTTTTCCTCTGGCTTTTTTTGGAATTGAATTTTAACCCCTTCCACTTTTAAGTCAGTACTTTGTTGATGCTATTAGCCTGTTCTGTTTATACTCTTTAGATGTTACTCTCCCCACAGGCTCCCTCCACTTCTTCATTCTTATTTTGCCAGCTATATGCCAAGTCTTTAAATTGTTAATATTTTTCCTCTTCCCCCATGTCTTTATTTTTCCCTTCCTAGGTAAACAAGTAGATTCAAAATCATCTCCCCTTCCAACCTTTAATTTTAGTAGAGTCCTTTGACTACTGGAGTTCTTCCTTTATTATGGAGCTAGAAAAATTTTGCAAACTCTGCAGTCAGAGGACTTGGGATCAAAATTTGGCCTCTGAAATATACTACCTTTGTGACCTTGGAAATCACTTTAATATTTCTGTACTTTAGCTTCAACTGCATGTAACATGTGTTTACTCTGACTTCTTTCTCTAAGGGTCAGTTGTGTTTCATTTCACCCCTCCCTCATGGTTCTCCAGTACTCTGGGGTCTCTCTTTTATGCCATTGGCTAAAGCCTGTACCAGTTTTTTTTCCTCCCCTTTTTTAGGGGAAGAGAATACCACCTCCATTTCATTTGACTACTTAATATCAGATTAACTTTTACAAACGAATATTTCATAAAAAAATTAAGCAAGAATTTATTTTTTTCCTTAACACCTTATGGGAAGTACTCCCTCCCTATTCTCATATACCACCTTATTCTTGGGCAGGGGAAAGGGATTGAGTTCATAGTTTAGCTAGTTCCTGTGTAACATTAATTCCACCAAGTTCTGATTCATATTCCCACTGGGACTTTAGAACTCTTTTC
The DNA here is from genome assembly GCF_028583685.1 of Petaurus breviceps papuanus. Taxonomy (NCBI): domain Eukaryota; kingdom Metazoa; phylum Chordata; class Mammalia; order Diprotodontia; family Petauridae; genus Petaurus; species Petaurus breviceps. The sequence goes on along the minus strand of NW_027187293.1, from coordinate 7,580,126 downwards.
TCCTGGGAATAATAAGTTGTCCTTAGAGGCACAGCCCTTTCACAGAGAAAGTGGTTTTCTAATGTCTAAATCCCTCCCGATAACCCCCAGTCAAAATCCCTTATAATGTTCCTCTACCTCTTATCCCATGGAAGTATTCTTTAGCAGTGTGATTTCCTATAGTCTGGTAGGGCCAAGTCTTTCCCTTTCTGTTTGTTTTATTATTTTTTATCTTTTTTAAAGCAATTGGAGTTAAGTAACTTGCTTAAGGTTACATGGCCAGCTATTTCTGAGTGTGGTGCTAAGTATCTGAGCCCGGATTCGATCCCCAGGTCATCCCGACACTGGAGCCGGTGCTCTTACTCACTATGCTACCTGGCCGCCCCTTCTGTTTGTTTTAAATAGTCTCTCTATTATCTTTTTACTGTTCACCAATAAACATGGAATGAATGTATCTTTCTTTTATGCCACAGATCAGTCTTTTAAAAAAAAATATTAACCTATAAACATGATAAGATTGGCCTCTCAGCTTATATTTTATCCTAGAAGAAAGAATGGGTCACTGGTCATTCTTTAGTGGGGGCATGTGATAGACAAAACTTTCCTGCAGGAATATTGCTTTGGCATTTTTGTTGATGATGGATTGGAGTGGACTTGTGGCATTTATTTCAATTAGGCTATTGTATTAGTCCAGACTACAGTGATGAGGTAGTAGCTATATGAATTGGGAAAAGGAAATGGATATTTAGAAATGTTGCAAAGGTATAATTGATGAGACTTGATTAAATATTGATTAAATATGTGGGATAACAAGAGTGTGAATCATCCAGAATAATTAGTTATATGAACTTGGACTACTAGAATGGTAGTGATGCCTTCAATAGGGAAAGTAATGAAAAGGATGAGATTCAGGGGAAAGTTAATGAATCCTATATTGAATATTCTACTCAGCTATCAAATTGATCATGTGTTACCATGTGATCCCCTATTTAGTAAACTCCAGTACCTCCCTTTTGCAAATATAATATCTTTCTCTCTGAAATCCTTGCTGTTCTTCCCATAAGACACTTTATCTCACAACTCTATACAGTTTCATTGGCTGTTTCCTGTGCTTCCATCCTTCTTTCTGTCTCCTGGTTTCTCTGGCTTCCTTCAAGTCTCAGCTAAAAATCCTACCTTTTGTTAAAAAGCCTTTCCTTAAAGTCAGTGCTCTACCTCTGTTGATTATCTCCAATTTATCTTGTATATATTTCTTTGTACATAGTTTTTTGCATTTTATATTCCTTAAGAGCAGAAAATGCCCTTTTTTTGTATCCCTGGTATTTAGCATATACCAAGCATAACTTGGTACTTAAATCCCTGTTAATTGAAAGATGTATTGAACTTGAGATGGCAATGAGATTTCCGTGTGAAAATATCTAGTAAGCTATTCATGACTTGGATATTGTAGCTCAGGAGTAAGACTAGGACTTGATATATAGAACTTGAAATCATCCGCACATGATAAATGAATCCCCATAAAGTAACTAAGAAAGAGGGTATAGGAAAAGAAAAGAAACACAGAATTGAATGGTATCTTGGATGGAGCTAGCTTTTTTTGTTAGTTACTTAAAAAAATTTTCTCACATGTACTGTGAGAATATTCATCCCTACAGGGAAGGAATTATAACTTTAGCCTTAGGATAAATGGATAAATTAAATTTGTCAGATTCCCTTTCAGTGCCACCAAATGGTGCCCTGCGGAACTAGAGGAGGCAATTCATATCATGTGCGAGAGCAGTTTTATTTTCATACAGTATTTTAAATCCCAGAAGATGAAACCCACTGATGTAATTTTATAGTATTATTTTCATTACTTAATTTTTATTATAATAGCACACTACATAGAATGTAATACTTTCTTTATGCACTAGATAAATAGTACCAAATTACTCTATCTACTATAGAAGCATTTGTTATATGGTGGCAATGCCTTAGATTTTATTCAAGGAAATTTGTTGCTGGAAATAGCAGTAGGACCTTCTTATATTGCCATGTTACAAAGCATGACTCATGTGGCCAATGGTTAGTATCAGTACACTTTAAAAAGTTTTGTTAATAACTTAAAAAAATATTTATTTTCTGATATCATCCTTCATTAGATCTCTCCTTTTAACTAAGAAAAATAGCTAAGTAAAACTGACACATTGGTTTTGCTTGACAGTGTATGCATTCCATACCTGTTGTCTTCCATCTGTCTATTGAGAGGAATGAAGTATATGTCATCTGCTGTCTTCTGTGACTAGGTCTAATTATGAAATTTAATCTAAATTCAACTATATCTTAATATAACAACAGTATATTTCAGAATGTCTGGCAAATTGTACTATTTTAATATTTAAAATCAATGTATTCCCATATTTTAAATGCATTTGTCATTACTTATTGAAACCTTTGGGAGTGATAATATCAGAAGGTACATTTCTTTCTTTACTTTTTTTCCCTTAATAGGTTGTGTAGCACGGACAGTGAGTTCACCAAACCAACACCTTTTGCGAACTGATGATGTCATCAGCTGCTGTTTAGATCTAAGTGCCCCAAGCATTTCATTCCGAATCAATGGACAACCAGTTCAAGGAATGTTTGAGAATTTCAACATTGATGGTCTCTTTTTTCCAGTTGTTAGTTTCTCAGCAGGAATAAAGTTAGTATTTCTCATGGTGTTTTTTGTTTGCTTTCCCATTTTAGTTAATTTATTTTGACAGAAAACTGTGCAAGTATTCCCCTATCATCTCTAACCCTTGCCTATCACTTTTGCATGGTTGCCCAACTGCTTTTTCTCTATTCCCTGAAAGACAAAAAGGTTAAATGATTGTGGCATTTGACTACATATGAGTGAATAGAGTAGAAATTAGCTCACTCAGCCTAGAGTTTTAGGAATATTTCAAGTCCATTTCTTGCTGTTTGAAATGTAACATGTTGTAACTATGTGCTTCTTTCTTTTAATTATAAAGCTGTTAGCTTGCCTGAATTTGTCTCATGTTTTCTTTTGTTTTCAGATCTTATGCTCCTAACTTCTGCCATAGCTTTAAGGAATATGCATTATTGTACAAGTACCTTTTTTGGGTGGATGATCATGTCAAAATTATTTCAATGCATGATCAGGTCACCTTGGCTGCTGAATAGAAAATTCTTGGAATGACAAAGATCTGAGTTCAAATTTGTTTCCAGACATGTCCTAGTTGTGTGATCCTATTCAAGTCACCTAATCTTTCACAGTTTCAGTTTCCCATCTCTTAAATGAAATTGGACTTGATAATCTATTAGTTCCACTCTAGCTCCAAAATTAAAATCTTTCAATGTTACCCTGTTTTTTACATTTGACACGTTACCCCTATATATGTATCTGTGGAAAAATAATGTATGATTCCTTTCACCAAGAAAATTAAAAAAGGATCGTCTTTGTTTCCTTCCTCCTTGTCCTTCCTTCCTTCCTAAAAGTAAAATGAAAGTTAAAATGATCATTTATTTTATAAGTTCTTTTAATAAATCTTTTTATTTACTTATTAAATAAATATTTTAATAAATGATACCTCCTTGTCATATTATGGCCATTTTAATTATCTTAATAATAATGATAACATCTAACATTTATATAGCATTTACTATGTGCCAGGCACTGTACTAAGTGATTTATAATTATTGTTTCATTTGATCCTCACAACAATCCTGAAGGGCAGGAGCTATTATTATCCTCATTTTACAGGCCAGGAAACTAAGTGACTTGCCTAGGGTCACATAGCTAGTAAATTCCCAAGGTCAAATTGGAACTTAGTGTTTCCTGACTGCAGACCCAGTGCTTTATTTACTGTGCCACCTACCTTCATGTAGAAATTATATAGGTACCTCTCATAGACTTTGGGTAATATAGATCCATCATAATTTTACTCAGGAATGAAGCTTAATTTTTAATATTTGGGAGATTATTTGCAATTTATCAGTCATGGTCAAGAAGCAGCATTTGAAAAGAAGGGAAAGTAGCTAAGAAAACTTAAATTCTTCATCTATAAGAAAACAAACCAATACTATTTTTTAAAACTTCTAATATGTTCATTCAAAAATTTGTCTTTTTTTCACATTCTCCTCTTTCCTTTTCATTGGGTGAGGATAAAATTCAATTCAGGGGTGAAAATTACAAGAGAAGTACAGTTTTAAGGTAATTTTGCAATAAAGTAACCTAATGAAGTTAGAACTCCAGATATACTGTAATTGGATTGACTAACCACATTTAAATACTGTATACTTAAAATGAGATACTGAAAGGAAGAAATAAAAGGAAACTACAGGTGTATATTCTCAAATAAATTAATATATGGAAAACACTTTATAAACCTTAAACACATAGATGTCTTTTTAAAGCTCACCTTACAGGTTTTAAACCAAGCTTAATTTGACAAAAAGGGGTATCCCCCACTTGGACAGCATTGCATAAATCTCACCATATTTTACATGCAAAATGAAAAAGAATGGAGACTGAAATCTTTGAGAGACACACCTTCTTTTTTGATATAATGATTATATTTGGAGAAGATTTTAGGAGAATCTTTTGGTTTCAAGACTTTCTCAGACCAAGAATATCATTACCTTGGTTTTTGGTATGCACACATTAATATTGGGGCCTTGACAGTATTTCAGTAGAATCATGGCCAGTGATGAAACATCTAACTTATTCTGTATCCCACTTAGCTGAGTACTCTGTCCATGTGTTAACTTAAATGGATTGCTACCAATACTTACATCTTAATTTTTTGTGCCTTATATAAGTTAACAAAGTATACTCCTAAACATTTTCTCATTTTATCCTCAAAACATCTGTGAGCTAAGTACCACAGTCATGATTATGGATGATTACGATTATGGATCATAAAATTGAGATTCAGAGTTTAAATGGCTTGTCTATGGTTGAATAGTCAGAAAATGCTAGTGGCAGCTTGCCAATTCAAATTTTGTGATTTTTTTTTACTCTAATGTTTTTCCCACTGCCCCATGTTGCCTATTAGTATATACATGTGTTTTGGGGGGTTGTTTTTGCTTCTACAGGAAGAGCACATGGGTTTCAAGTTGTTTATTCAGTGAAATAATGAATTTTTACTGATTCTTCCACATCCACAGAATCTGACACTTCTGCCTTTTCATGAGAGTGATGATCTGCCAACTGATTTATTTATTTTTTTAAGCAATTGGGGTTAAGTAACTTGCTCAAGGTAACATGACCAGTTATTTCTGGGTGTGGTGCTAAGTATCTGAGCCCAGATTTGATCCCCTTGTCATCCCGACACTGGAGCCGGTGCTCTTACTTGCTGAGCCACCTGGCTGCCCCTACCCACTGATTTATTAGGGCAAGTGTTAGGTGCTAAAGGTAATTTGAATTATTATTTAATGATTATAAATATGATAACTCCAGATGATACTAATTACATATTAGAGTTTAAAATTTATCTTTCTAAGAGCAAATGTATTAATATTTGTGTCAGAATTATAATTTTCCAACATTTCTTGATTTTTCAGGGTACGTTTTCTCCTTGGGGGTCGACATGGAGAGTTCAAATTCCTTCCTCCACCTGGTTATGCTCCTTGCTTTGAAGCTGTCCTGCCAAAAGAAAAGTTGAAAGTGGAGCATAGTCGAGAATACAAGCAAGATCGAACATACTCAAGAGATCTTCTGGGCCCGACCGTTTCTTTATCACAAGCAGCCTTCACACCAGTCCCTGTGGATACTAGCCAGGTATGAAAAGCCTCCTGACAACACTTTGTATTTCTTTAAACCAATGATTCTTTAGGCCAATTCTTTTTCTAGTTATCTCAGTGATTTTATTTGCCATTAAACAGTATTTAAGAATTTTAATGCATAAAATAGACATATTCAATCAATCAGTACCTTTTGTCTTGTAGACAATTACAATTTTATTCAAGTAGTTAGTTTTAAATTTTTTATATTCATTAATGTCATTATGTGGAATCCATTGTTAAAAGCAAATAGCAATTGAGTATAACAACTCTAAAACTCGAGGGGAATGTAGAATATATGTCATGGGATTAAATGTATATTTTTCTCAGAGAAGTAGATTAATAAGCCTGCAATTGTATAGAAGTCAGTAGTGAGGTTTTTGTCTAGTCGTCTGTTGCTTGCCTTTGGGTTCTTTAATCAAGTAGTAAAACAACTCAAAAATTGTTTTCAGTTGAGATATATATGGCAGGCCTGTCAAGCATAAAAGATTTTGTTTTAATAGTTTTAGTTTAACAAAGATAAAACTAATTCAGTTTAACAAAGGTAACAGGGTCCCATAAGACTAAGTTCCAAGGTCTCATAATCTCTGATACTAGTACATTTAAAAGAATAGGGAAACGATCAGTGTTAATTTTGCTGTTATTCTTGTAACAGTCACCACTGCCCAATATCCTTACTGTACTATGTGTCTACAGCCTCTGAAAGCCTAGAGCACTTTCCAGTGTACAGACTTTGTAAAGTGGATACATAGCACAGAAAGTACAGTCTCATGGGTAGATTGATTCCCCAGACTTTTGGAGGCCATTTTGGTTTAAGTAACTTGCCCAAGGTCATATGGCTAAGTTTTTTGTTTGTGTGTGTTAAGTGTCTGAGGCCAGATCTGAACTTGGGTCCTCCTGACTCCAGGGCCAGCACTCTACTCCCTGCACCACTTGGCTGCCCCAATTCCCCAGACTTTCTCTGCTTTACAGTAATGGGGTCTCATATATCTCTTGCTTTCCCTCCTGTAAGGAAAACATACTGCTTTACAGTGAGATTATCAGAACTAGTTTAACACCATCCAGACAGGCCTACAGTCTGCCTGCTTTTATAGTATTTACTAGATCATATCAGAATCCTAGTAAGACTGATGCCTTCTTTTAGTATTATTGGTAGCAAATGTTGCCTTTCTTTTCTGTGTTAAACTGCTTTACTTATTTGATTGGTAACAGAACACATTTTTGTTGGTGCACTAGTACCTTGGCTTTTTTCTGGGATGAAAGAAGTTAATTGTGATATGTAAATTTGATACATGTGGAAAGCCATATTATACTAGAGGACCTTCAGGCATATTCCTGATGCTGTATGGGATAAATAGTACTTCCATCACTTTCATACTTCAAAGAAAGGAAATAGAAACAATATTTCACTATTCCAGGAAACTACGTAGTGGCTGAACTAAATGGAAGTTTTATTGAGCAGCTTTGTGGGAGTAAGTGATAAAACCAAAGCTATTTCTAAAAAACTCCTTTTTGCCATCTTTATGAAGAGTTCATTAAATTTCCTCCAATAATTACATATTAAATATAACCAAGAAGAATTTAATGAAACATGAGGAAACCACTTTAGATGTTGAACTGGAAAGGTACATGGTAAAGAATTAACCCAGAGAATTTGAATGCATTGCAGAGCAGAAAGAGAAATCCTCATATGGTAGACAAAGCAGAGAATTGGGCCAAAAGATTTATTTGAGACCTGGGGAAATTTCTGTTGTAAGACAATGCTTTTATCTTTATTTCCTCCATCAACTATTGATACTTTAAAGAATAAGCCACACACAGAAACTCCAGAGAAATTAAATTTAATTAAACTAAATCAAACAAAAGAGGAAGGGGAAATCTAGATTTCAATAAATTTCTGAGTTCAAAATCAGAGTTCAAATTAGAGTTCAAAAACTTATGCCACCTTTTGAATGGGACCATGAAAGAAAATTTCTATTTACTCAGATACAATTAGAGCTTTCATTAAAATCAGTCTTCTCCTCAGGGTCAAAACCCCACACTGTCCCTGAGATGAAAGTTTCTAAAGCTGAGGCTGCCTCCCAACCCCAGCCACCCCTAGGGCTTGTTGTTTGTAGATTGCACAGAGTTGGTCTGGCAGTGTTTGCACTTTACTTATTCCAAAACTCTCTCTGCTGGAGGTTTAGGTCTTTCCTGGGGTCTTCTTAGGTTGTCTTAGGAGAAAAACTGCTTTATTTTAACTTTTGTTTATTTTTGCTGCTCTACATTCCCTCTGAGACAAAGTTCTGTTTTTTTTATATGGAGAAAATTTGGAGAGCAGAAAGTTTCCTGACCTATTCTGCCATCTTCCCAGAATCTATCTTCTTTATGTAAACAGTGCTATCCTTCAGAACATTGACTGTGTGAGCTTTGAATGGAATATTTTTTAGTATATGATACTTAAAAATTTATTCTTGGCAAGTTAAGCACCTATCATCTGTTGCCAGAGTGTTCCTCTATCATTTTTTTTTTTTACTTTTGCACATCGATTTACATGGTGACCTAAACCTGTTACCAAAAAAAAAAAAAAAAAGCCCTAAAATGTATTATCCAGAGAAAAACCATATAGAATGTTTGATTTGGGATTTCTTTTTTTGTTTATTGTAATGGCTTGTAAGACATTCATTTTAATTAATATAATTAATGATAAAACATCTGTGATATAGTGGACAGAAAACTGCTGTCAGAGCCAGGTTACAAAAAACACCTCTGTCACATACTGGCTGTGTGACTGGCAAGTCGCTTGATCTAATCCACTTGATCTAATCCATTCTCTAAGACTATAAATTGCAAATAAGGTGACAACCTACATTATTGAAAGTTTCCTCCCTTTACCATTGGGATTTATATACAGTTGTTTACCCCTATTTCTAATTAGTGATGAGTCTGTCAGGTACTTTTTTGAAGTGATTAAAAATATGTTCTTTTTTCCTTCTTTTAGATTGTTCTGCCTCCTCATCTGGAAAGAATCAGAGAAAAACTAGCTGAGAACATCCATGAATTATGGGTTATGAATAAAATTGAACTTGGCTGGCAATATGGACCGGTACCTGATTTTGAAATTTATTTTAACATTCTATTAGTTAATCTTTCTGGAAAACAGAACTCATTATTACTTATTCTTCAGCTTACTGAGTTCAACCCATAAGTAACTGAATGAAAAATATAAAACATAATATTTTTGAAAAATTATTTTCTTTAAATAAGGGAGTGACATCAGTATGGTAATCAAGGGATCAGTTGCTTTTCTGACTTTAAGTTTAATTATTTGGGAAGAAAAAATGTGCTCAAAAATATAATTTAGAAGTAGAAACAATAATTTGTTTTCTTACTTAACTGTAATGTCTTATTGGATTGGAAAATTTATATTTTCTAAATTAATTCAGTATCACTTTTTACCATTCATTTGAGTTTTTTACTTATTTTATTATTAGCCTGAGTACTAATCCCTTTTTGTTATTATAATAGACATTTTGCTAAAGACAGAGGCAGTTTTAACTTTCTCGGTTCTTCAACATGAGCTATAAAATAAGAAATGAGAAGTAAATTTTTTTTCTTTTTTATATTTTAAATGTATGATGCCATAAACTTTTTAATTCATTCCTATACATATATATCCTACATATAACTTAATCCTTGACTTATCTTATTTAGTAGAATAATTATTATAATATTCTCTTTAATATGCTTCTTTTATCCCAAGATTCCAAAGTACTGAAGTGTCAAACCAATTTATACATCCTGGTAAAGTAGATAGGGGAATGAATTCTTACTTTATTTCTCCAATGAGTAAACTGAGGCATAGAATGAGCAAATGATTTACCTGTATGCTAAGCCAAAAATTGCAACTCACATGCTTTGATATAGATTATCACAAAGTGAAATAATTATCTTTCTCCTTGAACCCTCCCCTTTCTGAACTTCCCGATTATTGTCAATGGTACAACCATCCTTCTAGTTCCCCAGGCTTGCCACCAAGGCATCATCCTCAGCTCCTCATTATCTCTCCTTTTTCTCTTTCTAGCTAATCTGTTGCCAAGGCCTGTCAGTTTCACCTTTGAAAATATCTCAAAAACACCCCCTTCTCTCCTCTTGACACTGCCACCACCCTGGTGCAATCCCTCATCACCTTATACCTCTACGATTCCAACAGCCTAGTGGTGATCTACCTGCCTCAGTCTCTCCTCATTCTGTTCTTTCCTCTGAACGCCAAAGGGGTTTGCCTTAAATGCAGGTCCAAACACATCACCCTCTACTCAAACTCCAGTGGCTTCCTATCACCTCCGGTTTCAAATACGGTATTCTGACCCTTTGATGATCAAGCACCCTTTCTGTCTTTCCAATCGTTTTATACTTTACACCATCCACCCTAACATACCCTTCAATCCAGTGTCATTGACTTCTTTGCTGTACCACAAATAAGACACACTATCTCTTAGCACCAGGCATTTTTTTCTGGCTGTTCACCCTGGGAAGCTCTCCCTTCCCATCTCTTCCTCTTGGTTTCCTTTAAGTACCAACCAAAATGACAGCTTCTGTAGGAAGCCTTCTTAATTTTAGTGCCTTACCTCCATTAATTATTTCCTCTTTATCTTAAATGTAGCTTTAACTTTACATATTTGTTTGCTTGTTGTCTCCCTCTCTGCATTAGATTGTGAGCTCCTTGAGTTGGGGTGCTGTCTTTTTTTTTCTTTGAATCCCTATTAAACGCAATGCCTGTCTCATAGTAGGTGCTTAGTGACTTAATCAGTGCTTATTGACTGACTGACTAATAGTTCTTTACTGCCTAGACATGACCACTACCAAGTGACAATGAAAAAAATTAAAATGGGTTATATTTTAACAGATTAGAAAAGACTTGTTATTGAAGTTGGAGTTGTCCCAATTATCAGTTAGGGAGATAGATAGATAGATAGATAGATAGATAGATAGATAGATAGATAGATAGATAGATAGATAGATAGATATATGGATGGATGGATGGATGCATAAACCATCAACTTGCTAAAATTAAGATCAGAATAATGAAAAAAGGTCTGTCATACATTTGAAACAATTGTTTCTGAACTATTTAATCAAATGATTGATGAACAAAGATGGGAAATGAATTTAAAAAGTGATACCTGCACTTAAAATAATTTTATTTAAAAATTTAACCGGTGTAAATTATTTGCCACATCAGGAAAACCAAAGCATACTACAAAGTGTCGTATTTAGTAGTCATTTGACTGGCTTGCCAGGTGGTGAGATGATGCCTGCCAAAGGTAAACAGTAAGGTAAAATATAAAATTCTTTGTAGAATCTTATGGACATTTGTTAGTTATTATAAGCATTATCATCTTGCAAAGCAATGAAAATAATGGACGATTTAGGGGATACATTACATGGAGTTGAGATCAGGCAGAGTACCAGATACAAAGTAGAGTCGTATTGATTCCCTAATGCACTAAATGGTTCATGGAGTTTTGACCTGGTCTAGCCATTCTGGGGAACAACTTGGAGCTATGTACAAAGGACTATAAAACTTTGTTTACCCTTTGACACAGAAATACCACTACTAGATCTGTATTTTGAAGAAATCATAGAAAAAAGCAAACGACCCATATGTACAAAAATATTTACAGCCCCTCATTTTGATGTGGCAAAGAATTGGGAACTAAAGGGATGCCAGTCAATTAGTGTATGATAGAACAAGTTGTGGTATATAATTGTGTTGGAATGCTATTGTGCTGTAAAAAAATGATGAGAAGGAGATGGTTTCAGAAAAACCTGTAAAGACTTGTGTGAACTGATGGCAAGTGAAATGAGTAAAAACAATTTATATAGTAATAGCATTATTTTAAAGATAATCAATTTTGAAGGACTTAGTAACTCTGAGTAAGAACAATTTATATGGCAATAGCATTATTTTAAAGATAATCAACTTTGAAGGACTTAGTAACTCTGGCCAACACAATGACCACAGTTCCAGAGAGCTTACTATGAAACATATGATGAAATATCCAGATACAAAGCTAATGGATTCACAGTACAGACTGAAACATATTTTTCTTTCTTTTTTCCTTCCTTTCTTCTTTCTTTTCTTAAGTGGCAAAAAGGGAAATATTTTTTTGTGTGACTATATGTATTTGTAAGAGGTTTTGTTTTTCTTGCCTTCTCAAAGAGCTAGAAAAGGAGAAAGTACATGGAAAGAGTTTGTAACTGAAAATAAAATAAAATAAAATTTAAAAACAAAAACAGACTAAAAAGAAACTGAAACTCCAAATGTTTGATAAGCTTATTTAAAAAGGTAGGATTATAAATTATGATGCCCGACATAAATAGAAAGTAGATGTTATCCATTTACATAATCTTTTTGTAAAAACCACTTTAGGCCTGGAATGGTGGTAGTTTTTGGAATATTTGACTATTTTTTTTCCCCTTAAATGTTATATATTCCCTATGATTACTTTAAAATATTGAGTAAACTTATACTAACTGCCTACTGTTTTTTAGGTCAGAGATGACAACAAGAGACAACACCCCTGCTTGGTAGAATTCTCTAAGCTTCCAGAACAGGAACGCAATTACAATTTACAGATGTCCCTTGAAACCCTAAAGTAAGTGGTTTGCATGTTATATTCTATCCTTGTATCATAAGGAAAAAGGGGGGAAAAGTTACAACATAATTGCAATTTTTTGTTGGTTTATTGCTAATTCAAGTTTCACATGAACCATAACAGACCAGATAGGTAATGCATTTGACTTTATACTTATTTATAAAACTGAATATTTTTCCAACAATCTTTTCTTTAACCTTCCTGGTCGTGTGTTATTAATATATCTTCTAATATACTACTAGATTTATAGGTGTGTTGTCAAGCAAGCATTTTTTAAATTTCATAAACTTCATATTAATATGAGTTGCTTATACTATGAAAAGACTAATTTTCTTTTAATATAATTTATTTCCATTAACAATTTCATCTATATCATCCTCTACTACCCAGTAATCCATACCTTGTCATCACCATCACCACCACGAATCCCAACAAACCTATCATTTGAGCATAATCAGGTGCCAGGTGCCAGGTGCTGTGTGCTAAGTGCAAGGGATACAATGAAAAGCAAACTCCCGGGCCCCCGCTCCAGGTAGTCACACTCTAAGGGAGGGGACGGCGGACAAAATGCCATTTACATTTTAATGTTATTTGTAACAGAAAAAAGGGAATAAAATAGAAAGATGAAAAAAATAGTTTAGCAAAACTAACATATCAACCTTGACTAACAGAATATGCAGTATTCTAAACTTATAGTTCCCCATCTCTGCAAATAAGGGAGGAGGTATATTTTTCTTATCTCTTCTTTGAGTCTAAGCTTGATAAGTATAAAGATTTTAGTTTATTTTTAATTTTCTTTTTTTTCCAGAAGCATTTCTTTTCATTTATAATGTTGTCATTGCTATATATTTTGCTTTCATGATTCTGCTAATCTAATTTTATGTTAGTTCACATGAGTCCTGACATGTTTCCCTGAATTCTTTGTTTTCATCACTTCTTGTGGCACTATAATAATTTTACTATATTTATGTATCACAGTTTGCTTAGTTATTACCTAATTAGTGGGATTTACTAAGTTTCCCAAAATTTTACTGACATAAAAACTATATTGTGACTACTTTTATAAATATTTCTTTTTAAATATACACCTAGCAGTGAGAACTCTGGGTCAACAGATCAAAATATTTTTGTCACTTTCTTAGCATAATTCCAAATTATTATCCAGAATGGTTGGAGTAATTCACAATTCTGTCTATAGTGTGTTAGTATGCTTGTTTTTCCTCAGGGTTGAGTTTTTATTTCTCATTTCTCTTCTTAGAGATGCGAAGTTTTTGAAAGATGAATTTTCAAGTCTTGCAAAATGACCTTGTAAAGTTTGCCAAATTGTTTTGTGTATGTTACAATGATATTAGGTGATATAATATTTGAAATTGAGAAAAAACAAGAAAATATTTTTGATAGATTTGTCAACATGTATAATATTTTTTCTTTATCCATAAAGCTTTACATGTATTTCACCTTAAGGGACAGATGGCTTACTAGATTAATATCTTAAAATATTCATCTGGATTAATATCCATCTAGATTAATATCTTAAAATATTTTTCTATTTTAGATGAAATAAGGATAAAGTATAACCTATGAAGTTAGTTCTATGAAGGATGGTTAATTTGAGACTTGCTTTATTACCTGTTTATGTGTTAATTAAATATTGTTTTTACTTCCCTTTCCTGCCAAACTTCTAGAAGGTGATCTTTAGTGCTTATTCCTTAATGTACTCACTATCCTGTCATTGAACTCCCTGCATTCTGCCTTTTTTCCGGGTTCTTTTACTGATATTACTTTCTTCTAAGCAATCAACGTCTTCTTAATTGATAAATACAGTGGAGTTCTTTCCATTGAACTTTCTGTTGTACTTAACATTATCTTCTGCTACTTACTTTTATTACACAGCTTCTACAAAATTATTCTTGCATCTTTTTCTTTCTCATGTTTCCTAAGTGTGCACATTTCCTTGGCCCTTTTCTTTTTATGTATGAATATTTCCTTTAGTAATATTATTCATATTAATTTATTCAGTTATCACCTCTGTGCAAATGACTCCCGTATTTTGTTTATTCAGTGGATCTATGATCTGACTTATGAGGTACATTTGAGATAGACCTTGTAATGCAAAGGTCTATATTTTGTCCTCTTTAATCCCACTATTTTTCCATAAAAATATAGTAATTAAAATGAAATATAAATACATTAATTTCACTGTGTTCAACTCCTATTTAACCTCTCAGTGCTCTAGGCAGTGATTCTAAGGCTAAAAGTTGAAGAGATGTTAAATTGATTGATTGGTATGGGGAGGTTTTTTTTTTAATCTAAATATTTCCTTTACCAATCAAATCATGTGTTCAGTCCCTATCCCTATCTTTGTAAACAGAAACTTACATAAGTGAAAGTAGTATAATGTATTGTTGTTTAATTGATAAAGCTCAGTTACTAAGAAGTTCAAATGAATTACCCTTAGGCCTTTTATTCTGTGAGGTCATACTCAGCTTTTAATTAAGTTGAATCCAAATGTTGAAATGCCACATTTAAGTTTCCTTGCCACAGATACCATAATATATAGGAGGCACCTTAACATTACTTTTGGAAAAAAAAAAAGAAAACTTAGTCCTACCTTCAAGGAACTTTAAGTTGCTAGGAGAACTAATACCTAAACTTAAAATGAATTTTTTTCCTATAATAATTTATTATTTTTCTTCAGCAAGCAGCATAGATCTCATTACTTCAATTTTTCTTTTTACTTGTAAATGTCTTGGAATAGTTACTTAGCAGTCACTATTTTGCCCCAAGATAATCATAATTTTTCAGACACCAGTTTTTTTCTTGTGAATTACTCAGCATTTTAGAGTGTTATTTGTTTATTTTAAAGAAACATATGCTATATTAACTGAGACTTTAAATGAAATGCCTAGGCTCACAAAGTCATAATGTATCAGTCAGAACCCAAGTCATTTGCCAGTCTGCTTCTCTAATTTAACTAGTTTTTATATGTATAGATATTAAGAGGTTACAAAGAATTTTTGGTAAAACAACTTTATAAGATAGGTACTACACGTGAAAATATTGGCCTTGAGCTCAATTATACAAATGAGGAAGCATATATTTTAAAAAGAAACCTTCAAAAATCCATTTTTAAAAACATAGTGTGAAATTTTCTGTTATTTTGGTATCTTTATTATAAAATTTACATATGTTGTTATTTTTTAAAATTTATGTATAATGTATTTTCATCATTTCTCGCTATTCCTATAAATTTTGCTTTTCTGAATTATTCACTAAGCAACTGTTACTTTCCAGTGTCCATACTTGAAAATCAATTTTTTTAGAAGTACAAAGTATCATGCTTATGTTTCATTTGAGGTTAATTTATTTTTCTTATAATTATATACCCTTTAAAATGTTTTATTCAGACAAAATATATACATAAGAATCATCCTGTACAAGATTGGTCATGTGAACAGTAAGTTAGAGTACAAGACATTTTCTCAAGTTTTCACTAGCTCACCTTCCCACCCCCATACCCCAAAAAAGGAATTGTGCACCTAAGGCAGGGCAATTATAGTTATTTCCACAAGATAAGAAAGGAAGAAGCCTAGTAAGGTAACAACTTATGAATTAGCAGTGGATAACACTAATTATCTTGTTCAATCAGCGCTTCCAGTCTGAGTGATCCAGGAGGGCACACAAATGAACCTATTGGAAGCTATTCAGGGATTTCTCTCCCGTTGCAGTATCTGCAGAACATCCTTCACCTGTCTTTCCCTCGGTGTTTTGTAATCATAAGCAGCAGATTTCAGTTCTGACCAGGTACTTGTGTAGAAAGGAGAGGCATAGGAGGAAAAACTATGCTTGTTTTTTGCTTGAGGTCATTCTCTACTTAGAACATATGTTCTACCCTCCCCCAAGCCAACAAAAAGCAACAGACATTGATAGCCCTGCAGAAGAACCAAAGTCGATAGATAGATAGATAGATAGATAGATAGATAGATAGATAGATAGATAGATAGATAGATAGATAGATAGATAAATGAAAGAACACAGGACCAGTGGGAAAGGCTACACACCACGACTGAAGGAAAGGGGAATAGAATCCAGCAGCTGGGACCAATCCTGAGTCTTCCAAGAAAAGTTTCTTGGGGGCAAAGACTGTGACTAATGAAAAATAAATTTCTCCATCTGGAAGGCTAAGATAGGCTAAGATAATTTTTAGATCTAGGTGTGGGGGTGGTGAATTCATCATAAAAGAGAAAGGTATCAGAAAATGAGCAACAGAGGAAATAAAAAATGGATTAAAAAAGACTAAAACTCTCAAAGCTTTCAGGAAAAAGAAAATTCATGTAAAGCATACAAACAGATAAAGCAACCACGACATACTAAAATTATAAGAGAAAACGAATACAAAGATCTCCTAAAGAATGTATAAATGTCAAAATAAATATTTAAATACTAAATAGAATCAAAACCACATAAACCAAAGGTATGTTTCTAAGAGAATCTGGAACTATAGCAAGGTGTTTCTAGGTGGTTCAAGAGACAAATCAGAACCTTGAGAGAAGAATTTATGTGAACACAAATAACAGAATGTATGGTCTATAGAAGGGCAATGATAGCAGAATAGGTAAAAACAATCAATAACAAAAATAACTTGAATTCATGGTGGAAAATCTCTCCAAAGAAGTGAGTGAAAAACAAATTTAGAATACAAATATATTCCACTGAATGACATTCTAGAAGAAGAAAAGCAAAAAGCAATACTGTTAAAATAATACATACTCTCAATAAAAGCAAAACACGTTGATCTCAGAGATAAGATGCATAAAAATAATTCAAGGACCATAGGCTTCCAAGAAGAATATTATCAATCAAAATTTAATCTAAAAACATAGGCACAATATTGCAAAAAAATAATATAAGAAGCTTTCTGAATTCAGAAGACAAAGCACTAATCGAAAGAATCCACATATTACCTCCAAAAAGGAGAAAAATCCTGTTTATACTCTTTTTTTCCTTTATTTTTAATTTTTTATTTTTTCATTAACATTTTAAATTTACATACTAAAACTTAAATATGCAATAGGAAAAGAAAAAGAAACCATATTATAAACTTAAATACTAAAACTTAAATACAAAATAAGAAAAGGAAAAAAAAGCATTGACATGTGCACAGCAGGACATGAGAGACTTCAAAATATACAGCAATAAATTCCCATTTTAAGAAAGCCTGTATACTAAATACCGCACATTGTATTCTGAGCTGTCCATCTTTTCTTTGCTTTCTTGTGAGTTTTCTTTTGTTTTCTGCTGTGTATTTATGTTCTTTTCACCACCTGCCTTCCCAGGGTATAATTAAGTACAGATTTATATAGATAGATAGATAGATAGATAGATAGATAGATAGATAGATATAGACATACCTATATATGTGTATGTAGATGTATATATGTATATGTATATTTTATATGTATGTGCACATATGTACATAAATATGCATGTATACACATATATATACAAACATGCATATATGCATACATACACTTACGTTTAGATATATACTTAGGTATCTATAATCTTACTCATATATAGACATAGATATTCATATGCATCTATGTAAGACTATGCTATACTTCTTTGCCTTCTCTCTGAGGGTGTATAACATCTTCCTTCACAAGTTGAGGATTTTCCATATTTTTTGAAGTCCACCACTTAAATGATTGAGATCTAACTTTATTTGCATAAAAAGTGTTTTGTGTTGACAATCATACAGTTCCTGTATCTGTTTTGGTAGGTATCATCTCAGGTATTTTATATTGTCTAGTTATTTTAAATGGACTAAAATAATATTGAATAATATGACTGATACATGCTATAATATTCCTATTTTTTCCTTTTGATTAAATCTCTTTTAGCTTTAATTTTGTCTGAAATCATGATTACCACTCCTGCACTTTTAATATAATAAATTCCACTCCTGACCTTTATTTTATGTTTGTGTGTATCTCTCATTTTATAGCATTTCCTGAAAGCAACATATTTGAATTCAAATTTTTAATCTGCGTTCAATTTCCATTTTATGGGTAAATTCATCCCATTCATATTCTGAGATATAATTGCTTATTATGTATTTTTCTTCCTATTTTTCCTCACTGTTCTTCTCACCCTATTCCTATCCCTCTTCATTCCTCTGTATTACTTTTACCCACTATCTTGCCCTCCTATTCCTTAAACTACCTACTCCTCCAATAATCCCTTCCTTATACTCTCCTCCTACCCTGCCCCTTGCCCTCTTATTTCTTTCTGAATATAGAAGATATATGTGCTATT
This sequence comes from Petaurus breviceps papuanus, assembly GCF_028583685.1. NCBI lineage: Eukaryota > Metazoa > Chordata > Mammalia > Diprotodontia > Petauridae > Petaurus > Petaurus breviceps. The sequence continues at coordinate 7,561,425 of NW_027187293.1, read as the reverse complement.
CCATCATTAACCCATTCCTGATGAGAGTAAGGTTTCAGCACTAACCACTCTCCCCTTTATTAACTTCTTCTGTATCAGTTTTTCCTTTTTGTCTCATTTATATGAGATAATTGCTCCTTTTCATCCCTTCACACAATTTTATTATTGTTTAGAATCACTCTATCATACTCAGACCTCAACCCAAGCCTTTCTTTCAAACTACCCAAATAAAAATTACAGTCCTAATAGAACTAATAAAATATCAGTTCTTATATAAGAAGTAAATGATTTGACCTTATTGATTCTTTTATAATTGGTCCTTAATGTTTGCTTTATATTTTTCCTGGAGGTAATTTGTCAAATTTTCCTTTAAGTTCTGCTGTTTTTGTCACAAATACTCGAACATCTTTCAGTTTGTTAAATGTACATTTTTTTTCCCCATTCAGTATTATACTTGACTTTGCTAGGTAAATTACCCTTAGTTGTAACTCCAACTCTTTTGTTCTGTGAAATATAGTATTCCAAAACCTATGGTCCTGCAATGTAGAAAATACTAGGTCTTATGTAATCGTTATTGTAGCTCCATAATACTTAAATTGGTTTCTTCTTGTTGCTTCTAATATTTTCTTCTTAACCTGGGTGCTTTGGAACTTGACTGTGATATTCCTGTAAGTTTTCCTTCTGGCAGTGATCAGTGAATTTTTTATTTTCTTTTTTTTTTGCTTTGCCTTCTTGTCATAGAACTTCAGGGAAATTTTCCTTGATAATTTTTTTGTATTATTGTATCAAGATTATTTTTATCATAATTTTTAGTCAGACCAACTATTCTTACATCATTTGTCCTTGATCTGTTCTCCAGATCAGTTGTTTTTCTGATATGTTTCATATTTTCTTCTATTTTTTCATTCTTTTGATTTTGTTTTATTATTTCTTATTGTCTTAGAATATCATTAGCTTCTCTTTGCCCAGTTCTAGTTTTTAAGGAACTATTTTCTTCCTTATGTTTTTGGTTCTCTCTTTCAAGTTCGTTGACCTTTTCATGATTTTCTTGAAATGCTCTTATTCTAATTTTTCGTCAGTCTCCCTTGTTTGAAAGTTCTTCTAAGAAATCTTTTTGTGTTTGGGACCGTTTGATGTTTCTCATTGAAAAAGGAGTGGCTTTTTTAGCTCCATTCTCTTACTCTAAATGTGAACCCAGATCTTCTCTCTCCCTGTAGTAGCTATGTATGTCTGGTTTCTTTTTCCTTGCTTGCTCATTTTTTTTGTTTTATTTTATTTTTGCAGCTATTAATGTAATCAAGTCCTAGTCCCCAGGTATGGGCAGTAAATCCCCAAGCCTAAGGTCCTTCTTACTGTTATTTTCTGAGATCTTTCCCAGGGCTCAAACTTGGGCTTTCCTTTCCACTCCTAAGCCACAGCTAGAGCCCCTGCTCACACTCTTCCACAAATAACAACTAACTAATCCTATCCCTAACGCTAAATTTGTGGCCTGGCAAATGATCTTACTCCCCTGTGGTCCCTTTGCTGGCTGCAAACTGCAGCTGTCCTCTCTTCCCTGGAACTGTAACCAGGAACTCTGCAAGTGCCCACAGCCATCAGGGTCCCCACCCCTCCACTATTGCACTCTGCAGGTATGTGCTAACTCCTCCTTGTAGCCACAGCCTGGGATATGTCTGATCCGCACAGATGTGCTTGGCATCCCTTGACAGTAGAAGGTATATCAGTCTTCTCTTCAGAGGTCAGAACCCCACACTGTCCCTGAGATAAAAGTTTCTAAGGCTGAGGCTTCCTCCCAACCCCAGTCACCCCTAGGGCTTGTTGTTTGTAGATTGCACAGAGTTGGTCTGGCAGTGTTTGCACTTTACTTATGCCAAAACTCTCTCTGCTGGAGGTTCAGGTCTTTCCTGGGGTCTTCTTAGGTTGTCTTAGGAGAATAACTGCTTTATTTTAACTTTTGTTTATTTTTGCTTCCCTTTGAGACAAAGTTCTGTTTTTTTATATGGAGGAAATTTGGAGAGCAGAAAGTTTTCTGACCTACTCTGCCATCTTCCCAGAATCTATCTTCTTTAAACTCTTAAGACACGTAATAATTAAATTTAACAGTTTTGATGACAGATAGTAGTTCCTGTAAATGTCAAGTAAAAAGACCTTCAAATACAAAGGCAAGAAAATTTGAATAACAAACACATTTTGCCCCTACCAGAAACCTCATAATGGAATGAAATAATATACTATGAAAAAAAAAAAAGAAAAGAAAGGTACTCAAGAAGGAGTTTAAAAAATGACTTGCCCTCCAAGTCTAAGCCTATTCAACTTTATAAAAAAAAGGTAGAGGTATCTGAAGCTCGCCTGAAAAAAGGGGAAAAAAAACTGACATGAGCAAATTATTCACTTTATAAACTTCCCAAACTAAAGAACAAGAAGAAGCATAAATGTAAATAAATATGATGACTAAGGAAGGCATAACAGAATTAGCCCATCTTTCGAGATTATTAATAAAAAAACAAGTCAAAGTGATCATTAAGAGATTTCTATCTAAATTTCCAAAAGGGGATAAAGTAGGAAATGTAATTTAAAGACATAGAAGTGACACTGGAGGAGCATGCTTAAAATTCCATGGACTAAAACCCCCAAATCCACCAACAAGTGAATTGATATATTTTGTGCTACTAAATTGAAGAAATTGGAAGGTTTGTAAAAGGGGAGCAAGGAGTTGGAAAATATAGGGGAATGCGGGATGTGCTTTAATCAAATCCATGGTAAACAACAAAGGAAAGATAATTTCTATAGCTTATTAAGAAACACAGGGGCTAGAAGAGAATGGATGACTTAACAAAGAGATTGAAAGAGATAAAAAGAAAGAAGAGAGCTCAGTTCAGTGAGTGTGGGATATTACTGAAGAAGTCTCCCATAAGGGGAAAGATACTTTGTAATGAGAAATAGGGATTTTATAAAGGATCTAATTTGATGCTTAGGGAGATCACTTCACTAAGCAAGTATCATACCTTCATATGTAACATACTGACCCAGGAGAAAGGGAATGAGAACTACTAGAGGCACCTGACATCTAGAAATATGGTAAAGAATTAACCCAGAGAATTTGAATGCATTGCAGAGCAGAAAGAGAAATCCTCATATGGTAGACAAAGCAGAGAATTGGGCCAAAAGATTTATTTGAGACCTGGGGAAATTTCTGTTGTAAGACAATGCTTTTATCTTTATTTCCTCCATCAACTATTGATACTTTAAAGAATAAGCCACACACAGAAACTCCAGAGAAATTAAATTTAATTATTTAAATTAAATCAAAGAGAAAGAGGAAGGGGAAATCTAGATTTCAATAAATTTCTGAGTTCAAAATCAGAGTTCAAATTAGAGTTCAAAAACTTATGCCACCTTTTGAATGGGACCATGAAAGAAAATTTCTATTACTCAGATACAATTAGAGCTTTCATTAAATTTGACTATCTGTTATGTTACAGAGAATATGTAAATGTGAAAAGGCAGAAATACTAAACACATTCTTTATAGACCATAATACAATAAAAATAGTAACCAGTTCAGGGAATACAAACAAAAGGAAAACAAAATATAACTTTTGGAATGCACCTAAAGTAAATTATTCTTAGAGAGAAATTACATTTCTAAAAAAATATATTAGCAGAATAGAAAATAAAATTATTAAGTAACCTAATATGCATTAAAAGTTAGAAAGCCAACAAAGAAACACAAAATGAACACGAGAAAATCTTAAAAATTAGGAATGATAATTGGAAACCAAAAAAGATGATAAAAATTGACAAACTCAATTCAATTCATTATCATTTATTAAGCATCTATTATGTGGTGGGCACTGTAAGAAAGAGAAAGACAGTCTCTGTCCTTAAGTAACTTACATTCTAAAGCAAGAAGATAACACAAAGAAGGAAGATAAAAAGCAGTGAAGCAAGAGGCAACAGGGAGTACCCATTTTGGGGGCTTATGTTCCGTGGAGTCCAAACCAAGTGGAACTGCTGATGGAAAATTGAATCAATCTTGTTCAAAAGAAGAAGGCAGAAAATAAATTAATAAAATCAGCAAATAAAGGAGGTGAAATCACAACAAAATTGGTACAGTTTATCTAACAGAACTATAACACTAAAGAGTGTGACCTTCAGAAATATAAAATACGCAAACAATCAGAACTTCAGTTAGAGATCTTAAATAATCCAATCTCAGAAAAAGGAATAGAAATAATTGTAAAGGAAGCAGCAAAGAATAAACTCCTTATGGTAATATATTTGTAGCAGAATTCTATAATTAAAAAATACAAATACTACATGCATTATTTTTAAAAATTGAGAAAAAATAATTTATCTCCTTTTATGAGTTTAATATATAAACCAAGGAAAGATGAAGCAAATAAGTGCTATAGAGCTATATCAATAGTAAATATTGGTGAGTAGAGCCAAAATGGTGAAGTGAAATGGACATTTGTTTCCTGAGCCATTCCAACATTCCCCCTTTAAACAAACTTAAAAAGCATGTCAAATTGAATTTTAAATGAAATAATCAACAAAAAGGTCATAGTGAATCATTTTTTTCCCAGCTCAGGACAGTTTAGGAGAACAGAAAAAAAGGTCTGCAGACATTGAAGTGGGATTTAAGAGGGAATATGGTATGGTGGAAGTGACAATAGCAAAAGACTTTGGAGGCATATACATCAGCAGTTGCAGCAGCAGCAGTGCCAGGAGGTGGGAAGGGGATAGAGTAACTGTTCAGAAATAGATTATGTAAGACTTTTGTGCTAGCACTGGGTGCAGGACCAAGTACCATCTGGCAACTCCATTTTCCGTTACCCATTCCAGATCACACTTACATGGTGGAGAGAGGGGTAAGTTGCAAGGATGCAGGGGCCTTTTATGGATTGCAGTTCTAGGGATGAAGGGAGTTGTGGTCCTCAGGGAGCAGAAATCTACTGGGATAAGGACAACAGAACACACAAGGAAGGCAGTGAGCAAACCTCTTCCTGAATCACACAACCTTGGAAGGATTGAAAACAGCTCTCCTGACCTAGTTCTGAAAACAATAGGACATAAATGTCTGAAGCTGAAGATAGTTGCCCGTACCCTAACTTTGAGATGTAAGCAGAGTCCAACTCTAACATAAAGTTTAAAGTCAACAATAGGCTGGTAAAATAAGCAAACAAAAACAAAAAATCCAGACCATGTAAAGCTGTTATTGTGACAGGGAAACTCAATTCATAAATTTAGAAGAAGACAATGACATAAAAGCGTCTCAAAGTAAAGCCTCAAAGAAAAATGCAGGCTGGACTCAAACCTAGCAATAATTACTAGAAGAACTTAAGCATGAAAGAAAAACAGAGCAATAAAATTATTTTTAAAATCAAATAAGAATGGTAGAGGACAATTGGAAAAACAAATGAGAGTAATGCAAGAAAATTGTGAAAAGAAAAATTAACAGCTTGGTAAAAGAAGCACAAAAATACTGAAGAAAGTAACTTCTTAAAAGTTAAAATTGATCAAGTGGAAATTAATGGCTTCATGAGATTTCAAGAAAAAATAAGACAAAGCCAAAAGACTGAAAAAGGTAAAATATGAAATACATCATAGAAAAAAACAACTGGGAAAATAGATTAAGGAGAGACAATTTATGAATAATTGAACTACCTGAAAGATATGATAATAAAGAAGATCATGGACATCTTATTTCAAGAAATTTTAAAGGAAAACTATAGATATCTTAGAGCCAGAGTACAAAATAGAAACTGAATCAATTCATTAATTACCTCCTGAAAGAGATTCCAAAACGAAACCCAGGAATATTATAGACAAATTCCAGAACTCACAGATCAAAGAGAAAATATTGCATTCAACCAGAAACAATACAAATACCATTGATTCAGGATCACACAAGATTTAGTAAATATTCACTTAACCCCCATTTGCCTTAGTTCCTTATTTGTAAATGGGGACACACTGGAAAGGAAATGACAAATCACTCTAGTATCTTTATCTAGAAAACTACATGGGCAAAGACTATGGGGGTCTCATAGAGTGGGACATGACTGAATGACTGAACAGCAACAATGATGATAAAGGCATGGTGGACTTGGAAAAAGATACTATGGAAGACAAAAAATCTAATATCAGAACCAAAAGTAACCTATCCAGCAAAATCTATGGGGAGAGGGGGAATGGACATTTAATGAAATAGAGAATTTTCACTCATTCCTGATGGAAAGAGCAGAGCTGAATAGAAAATTTGACATTCAAATACACGACTCAAGAGAAACATAAAAAGGTAAACTTTAGTGAGAAATCATAAGAAACTTATTCATGTGAAACTGATTATATTCCAAATATGATGCACGTTACCCCTAAGAATTTTATCATATTTGGAAAGTTTGTCTATTTAGAGTGCATGAAGGTCTGTCTACTACAAAAAATCCAGACCACATAAAGCTGTTATTGTGACAGGGAACTCAATTCATAAATTTAGAAGAAGACAATGACATAAAAGCATCTCAAAGTAAAGCCTCAAAGAAAAATGCAGATTGGACTCAAACCTAGCAATAATTACTAGAAGAACTTAAGCATGAAAGAAAATCAGAGCAATAAAATTATTTTTAAAATCAAATAAGAATGGTAGAGGACAATTGGAAAAACAAATGAGAGTAATGCAAGAAAATTGTGAAAAGAAAAATTAACAGCTTGGTAAAAGAAGCACAAAAATACTGAAGAAAGTAACTCCTTAAAAGTTAGAATTGATCAAGTGGAAATTAATGGCTTCGTGAGATTTCAAGAAACAATAAGACAAAGCCAAAAGACTGAAAAAAGGTAAACTATGAAATATGTCATGGAAAAAAAAACAACTGGGAAAATAGATTAAAGAGAGATGATTTATGAATAATTGAACTACCTGAAATATGACACCTATTCCTATTAGAAACATTAGAAATTATCTCCAGTTGCCTTGATCTGTATCTTGCCACTGGACCTAGATGGCTCTGGCAAAGAAAGTGAGGCTAGTCACATTGCATAGCCATCCCTCACTTATATCCAATTCATTTGCAAATCATGACATCACCTTCCTGATGTCATGGTCCTCTTTGAGAACAAAATCAAATAACTAGAAATCATAGAATAAATGGAGTTTTTCTTAAAATGATAAGTACCATTTATTTAAAACCAAAATCAAGTATTTTCTGTAAAGGGGATAAATTAGAAACCTTTTCAGCAAAATCAGGGATGAAGCAAGAATGTCCATCATCTTTACTGTCCAGTATATTACTAGAAATACTAACCATAGTGATAAGAAAAGAAAAGGAAATGGAAGAAGTAAGCATAATCAGTGAGGAAACAAAATAAAACTTTTTTACAGATGGGTTTACTGTAAGGACTTTAGAGAATCAATTAATCAATTAAAAACCTAGTTTAAACAATTAAGTACTTTAGCAAATTTGCAAATATAAATTAATTTCACATGAATCATCAGAATAAATAAAACTCCACAGGAAGAGCTAGAAATTCCCTTTTAAATAATTTCAAAGACTATAAAATACTTGTGAGTCTCCATGTCAAGATACATACAGAAATCATATGGACACAGTTAGAAAACACTTTTCACTCAAGTAAAGAGAGATCTAAATAATTGGAGAAATATTAATTGTTCAGGATTAGGCCAAGCTAATACAATAAAGATGACAATGCTAGCTAAATAATTTACTTAATTCAGTGCCATGTTAATGAAACTACCAAAAATTATTTCATAGAGCTATAAAAAAATAAATATCATCTGGAGGAACAAAAATGTAAAGAACATCACAAGAATCAATTTAAAAAGGCAAAGTAGGTGACCTAGCAGTATTAGATCTTAAAGGCAGTAACCATCAAAACAGTCAGATGCTATTTAGGAAATGAAGTGGTTTGGTCAGTGGAATAGATTAGGTATGAATTATGTAGAAGCAAATAACCATGATTTTGTCTTCTCTGAAGGAAGGCGTTGGGAAGAGTTTGGTACTTTGCCCTCTAATCAAAAGAGTGAAAGGAGGTGTGGGAAGTGTTGTCAATCAAGATTTAATTTAGCTTCATGGTGGTAAGATTAGAAGTGATGAGTTTCTCTTGGGTGGGGCATCTTGTTCCATGGAGTTGAAAGCAGGCAGAGCAACATATATAAAGCAAAGTCAGATTGATTCCCATTAGATTGACTAACAAGACAGAAAAAGAAAATGACAAATATTAGAGGGGATTTGGGAAAATGGGTACACCAATACACTGGTAGTTGGTAGAGTTGTGAACTGGCCCAACTGTTCTTGAGAAAAATTTCTAGATATGTGAAAAAGTCTATAAAACTATGCATACCCTTTGACGCAATAATGCTGCTACAAGGTCTGTATCTCAAAGAGTTCAAAGAAAATGGGGGAAAAAAACCCTATACGTACAGAAATATTTAGAGCAGCTCTTTTTGCCATGTCAAAGAATTGGAAACTGAAGGGATGTTTAATAAATAGGGTGTGGATGAATAAGTTGTGGTATATAATTATGATGAAATACTATGAGAAATAATAAAAAATAATGCTATAAGAAATAATGAGCAAGATGCTTTTAGAAAAACCTGGAAAAACTAGTATGAACTGATACATAGGGAAGTGAGCAGAGTATGTTATACATTGTAATAGTAATATTGTAATGATATTCATCAACAACAACTTAAAGAATTGAAAGAGTATTCAGTGCTTTTGGCTATGCTGTGCTAAGATAATCAAAATGTAAATGCTACCAAAATCATTACACAGTTTAATTCTTTCCTAATCAAACTGCAATAGTGATGCTTTAAAGAATTTGACATAGTAACAGCAGTTCATTTGGTAGCATAAAAGATAATAGCAACTCTTTGTGAAGTTTCTGAAAAAAAAAGTTTGTTATTTAACATATATAAATATAGTTAGTAAATTGTCTGTATATATATAGATATATAGAGACAATTAATATAATTAGGTAAGGACAAAAGCCATTGCCCAAAAGTAGTCCAAGGATATGAGCAAGAGATTCTTTTTCTTTAATATTTTTTTTCCAATTACATGTATAAATAGTTGTTAACATTTTTAAAAATTCTTGAGTTCCAGGTTCTCTTCCTCTCTCCTTTATCTCCCACTTCCCTGAGACATCAAGCAGTTTGATATAGACTATGCATGTGTAGTCAGTCAAAGCATCTTCATGTTAGTCATATTGTGAAAGTAAACACCTTTCCCCTCAAAAAAACATGACAAAATAAAATAAAAAATATTTTACTTCAACCTGCATTCAGACTCCATAAATTTTTTCCCTGGACGTGGGTAGCATATTTCATCATAAGTCCCTTGGAACTGTCTTGGATCTTTGTATTTATGAGAATATCCAAGAATAGCTAAGTCATACATATTTCATCATTGTGCAGTATTGCTATTACTGTGTACCATGTTCTCCTGGTTGTGCTCACTTCTCTTTGCATCAGTCCTTGTAGGCCTTTCCAGGTTTTTCTTTTCTTTTCTTTTTTTCACACGGGGGGAGGCAGGGCAATTGGGGTTAAGAAGTGACTTGTCCAAGGACACAGAGCTAGTTAAGTGTCTGAGGTTGGATTTGAACTTGGGTCCTCCTGACTCTAGGGCCAGTGCTTTATAAACTGCGCCACCTAGCTGTTCCAGGTTTTTGTGAAAACATTCTGCTCATCATTTCTTGTAGCATAATAGTATTGCATCATAATCACATACCACAACTTGTTCAACAATTCCCAGATTGATGGGCATCTACTCAATTTCTAATTCTTTCCTGTGACAAAAAAAAGCTGCTGTAAGTATTTTTGTACATATAGGTCCTTTTCCTTTTAAAAAAAAACCTCTGATATACAGACCAAGTAGCAATATTGCTGAGTCAATGGATATGCATGGTTTTTTAATGTCTTCAGACATAGTTCCAAGTTGCTCTCCAGAATGGTTAGATCAGTTCACAACTCCACCAACAATGCAGTAGTGTCCCAATTTTCCTACATCCTCTCCAGCATGACATTTTCTGACATATTAGGCAAACTGATAGGTATGATGTAGAGCCTCAGAGTTATTTTAATCTGCATTTCTCTAATCAATTCTCTAATCTATAATCTCTAATAATTTCTATAATCTCTAATTCTAATATATATATATATATATATATTTGATTCATATATTTGAAAACTGCCTCTTCATATCCTTTGACAACTTATCAATTGGGGAGTGACTTGTATTCTTACAAATTTGACTCAGTTCTTTATATATTTCAGAAATGAGACCTTTATCAGAGAAACAGTGTAAATTTTTCCCCCAGTTTTCCTTTCCTTTTAATCTTGGTTGCATTAGTTTTGTTTGGAACAAGAGGTGTTTAAAAGAGTTAAAAACTATTAACAACCACATGAAATAATGCTTCAAGTCAGTAATTGTAAGGGAGCTAGGAATAGGAAGTCCAATTGATAGAGCACTGGACCTGAATTTAGGAAGACCAGAGCTTAAATCTGACTTCAGATACTTAGCAGCTGTACGATTCCAGGCAATTCACTTATCCTTTATCTGCCTCAGTTTCCTTATTTATACAAAGAGAATAATAAGAACACCCCTCCCAGGGTTATTGTAAGGATAAAATGAAATAATATTTATAAAATATTTTTCAAAATTTAAAGCTCTGTATAATTGATAGTTTATTACTTGAACTCATAAGTGTAAATCAAAAGATATTTGAGATTTCATCTGACTCAGAAAATTGACAGAAATGACAAAATGTTGGAGAGGTTTTTGAAATATAGGCACAGTAATATATTGTTTGTGGTGAATTAGTACAACCATTCTGGAAAGCATTTAAAAATTATATTTAAAAATTACTTAATATGCTCATACCCTTTGACTCAGAGATTCCACTCCTATACGTACTCCAAAGATATCTTTGACAGTAAAGAAAGGTTTCATATTGACCAAAATATTTATAGTAGCCATGTTTATGATAAAAGAGATTTAGAAACAAAGTAAATATCCATCAATTGGGGAAATACTAAAACAAATTGTGGCACATGAATGAAATTAAATATTATGGTGTTGTAAAAAACAATGAGTATGATGAATATAGAGAATCTTGGAATGATTTACAGAAATCTAAGAAAAAGTAATATAAGTAAAACAAAGAAGACAATATGTTTAATGACTACAATGGAAATAAAAAGAACAGCAGCCACAAAACAGTTGGATGAATGTTGCAAAATTACAACAGTTTTTTGCCTACATGATGATACCTTCTTCCACTCTTTTGCAGAGGTGTGTGTTAGGGTGGATTGGTCTCCATAAGTGTAAAACATTGCATTTTTTCAATTATTAGCAACATATTAGTTTAGTTTTGTTAATTTTTTCCTATGGTTACTCTTTTTTAAAAAAATTAACTGTGAAAGAATAGCTCTTGGGAGTATTTTTAAGCAAGTTTGGTTGCATAGAACATACTATCATAAATTATATTATAATAAATTGGGGATTGCAGCAGAAGGGAAACAGATCATAGGTGACTAGGAAAAAAAAAAACCTCTTTTTTTCCTATTCCTTCTTACCAGACTTGACTTATTTCCCATTCCCAAAGAAAGGTACTGGTACTCTATAGTGGCACATTTTAAAGGGAATAGACTAATTTTCTCTTTTTCCTTTTAAATTCATTTACTTTTAGTTTAGAACATTTAGTTCCATAAGTTTTTGAGTTCCAAATTTACTCATCCTCCCTCTACTCTCCCCCCCCCCAGGTGGTGGCGTGCAATCCAATATAGGTTCTACATATACCTTAACATTAAACAGTAGTCTAGTTATAAAGAAGTATTATAACCAATGGAATGAACAATAAGAAAGAAGAAACAAAACAAAGCAAAAAAAAGAGAGCAAGTAGTTTGCTTCAATCTGCATTCAGACTGTAATTCTTTCTCTGTATGTGCATAGCATTTTACATCATGACTCTTTTTGAGTTGTCTTACGAACTTGTAATAGAAAAGCCCCATCTATGAAAGTTAGTCATCACAGATACAATGTGTCTATAATTATGTACAATCTTCTCCTGGTTCTGCTCCCATCACTCAGCATCAGTTTATATAAATCTTTCCAGGTTATTATGAAGTCCTTCTGCTCCTCATTTCTTATAGCACAATAGTATTCCATTACATTCATATACCACAACTTGTTTAGCCATTCCCCAATTGAAGGGTATCCCCTTAATTTCCAATTCTTTGCCACCACAAAAAGAGGTGCTATAAATACTTTTGTATATACAGGTCCTTTTCCCACTTGTATGATCTTTTCGGGGTACAACCCTAGAAGTGGTACTGCTGGGTGGAAAGATATGACAATTTGACTGTCTTTTGGGTATAGTTCCAAATTGCTATCCAGAATGGTTGGATCAGTTCACAACTCCACCAACTATGCATATGTTCCAATTTTTCCATATCTCCAGCCTTTATAATTTTCCTGTTTTGTCATGTTAGCCAATCTGACTGGTGAGATATGGTACCTAAGAGTTAGTTTGATTTACATTTAAGAATCTAATTCTCATGGGCATTACATCTATTTTCTCAATGCCATTTCATTAATTTTCCCCCATACTGTAGCGGCAAGCACCCCAAGCACGTCCTCAGGGTTTGCTGCCCATACAGGTTCTTGGATCTGCTTTGATAAAGGAAAGCAACTCAAAATGGGTTAACAAGCTTACTTTAATCATTCAGACATATATCGTTTACCTCGTTCAGGGGAAAAGGTCAGCACCCCAAACTTCAAAGTATACAGGCAGAATTATCAAGACAGAAACAGATCAAGTAGACAGATTTCCAAACTGTCCAACCATTACATCCATACCCAGACATTAACTGGGTTTAACCAACTGGGTTTTTCAAAGCCGGGGGGGGGGGGGACCCTGGACAACGGCTTCCTAGAATATAGATCAAATCACAGAACACTTCTCAAAGTGAGGCCCCAAAACAAAGCTACACATCAGGGCTTATATAGCCTTCTCCTGGCTCAGAGAATGTAACAACCTTATTGACCCACTGGCCAATCAAAAAGTATCTACTGAAAAACAAGCCTCCCACCCCAGGCTTCAGGTGCACTTTAGCCTAGGGGCAGGGAAGATCTTCCAAATTTGCATTCCCATTACACATACCCAGAAAACATTATATCATTTCCCTCTTCTGTCTTTTCTTTCAAGACCAAGCTTCACCTGGTATTTGGAACTACTCCAAGTACTACTTTCTAGGAAAGCTTCAGTAGATCTCTACTTGTTATTACTCTTTCTGTCCCCAAATCAGCTTGCATTTATTTATGTTTTCACATCACACAGAATTAACAGGATTTGAGCATAGGAATTTTTTTGTTGTTTTGCCCTTAGAACTTTGTACTTCATAAACACTTAATAAAACTTTGTTTAATTGAATTGGTTTAACTGTTAAAACAAAAAAGACCAGCCTCAGAATTCTTCAAAGGCTCTTGGAAAAAAATAACACAAAATTTTGGTGAGTATGTTGCAGGAAAGGCCAAAAATATTATGAAAGGAAATAATGCCATCTAGAAAAAGGGAAAAACAAAGGTCCCCAGCTTACACAAGTTGGTTTACTTAGTCCTAAAATATATTTTAAAACCATTCAACTATCTGGAAGTAAAGTATTCCTATTGTATAATTCTAGGAGCCAGCATTTCACTTTAATGGACTTTTATGTACCATGTTTCTACATATGACAGAAAGTGGTATAACTTATTTCTAATTTTTTTTCTAGGACTTTGTTGGCCTTAGGCTGTCATGTGGGAATATCAGATGAGCATGCTGAAGAAAAAGTGAAAAAAATGAAACTTCCAAAGAAGTAAGTTAAATTCAGATATCTAAGAAACCTGAATAGAGTCTGGATAGTTTTAGTCCAATCTTTTACTTGAGAAACATTTATTAAGCACCTACTGTATATTATATATGACCTTAGGTACTGGGGATAAAAATACAAAACAAAACAGTCCCTCTCCTCAAGCAACTGACCTTGAGGGGGAAACAGGGTGTCTCTCTATCCCCCCCTTCTCTCTTTCTCTCTCTCCATATACATGTGTATATATGTGTGTGTGTGTGTGTGTGTGTGTGTGTGTGTGTGTGTGTGTGTTTATAAAGTAAAGGCAAAGTAATTTGGTGCAGAGAGTGGGAAGATACTGGTATCTGGTGATATCAATAAAAAAGGGGAGGACAGAATACATTTAAGTAGTGCTTCTGAAAAGGTAGAGAGAATAGAGGTGGAATGTTAGGTGTGAGAAGCAGCAAGTTTGACTTCACTGTAGAGTATGAAAGGGGAGTAACTTTTATCACAGGACTTGAATGTAGGCTTAAATAAGATTGTAAGGATTTTTAAATGCCGAAAGGAGGAGTTTATATTTTTGTCAAGGAGCAATAGGAAGCCACTGGAGCTTCTTGGGTAAGGGACTAGAATGGCAGACTTTTGTTTTAGGAATATTACTTTGGTCATGTGGAGGATGGATTCAAGAGGAAAGACACTTGAGGCTTGTTGGCTCTCTAAGTAGGCAATTACATTAGTCCAGACAAGAAGTTGAGGTTAAATAGATTAAATTAGATTGGTCACCATGTGAAGGAGAGAAGAGCAAAGTGTAGGAGACATGTTTTAAAGGTAGAATAGAGAAGACTTGGTAACTAAATAGATATGGGGGAATAAAATGAGGAGTTAATGACAACTCAGAAACTCAGAATTTAGGGTGACTAGAAAGATGATGGTGATCTCAGCCCTCACTAGAAATGGGGAAGTTCATATAAGGAATGGATTTAGTAGAAAAGCAGTGAATTCTGTTCTGATTTTGTTGAATATGAGAATCCTCTGGGTTATCTAGTTTAAAATGTTTAATAGATAGACATGTGGTAATGTGGTACTGGAGCTCAAGAGAATTAGTAAAACTGAATATGAAGATCTGTGAGCCATCTGTATAGTAGAGAGCCAATAAGGTTACCAAGAGAGATAATGTAAAAAAAATAAGAGAAGAGGGCTAAAGACAGCCTTAGCATATATCTACAGGTCAGGAGCTGGATATGAATGATTTAGTAAAGGAAACTTAGAAAAAAATGGTAAGGTGTGTAGAAAAATAGAGAAACTAAATGATGTCTTGGAAACACAAATAAAGTTTCTAGGAAAGAGAGGGTGATCAATAGTGTCAAAAACAGAAGTTGAGTACTATAAAGATCAAGAAATGAATGAGGGGAGAGGAAGTGAATACAACAGATATAGACAGTTACCCCTCGAAATTTGACTTAGAAATGGAGAAGAGATATTGCATGTGAGCTAGAAGGGTGTTAGGGTCTAATGAAGGGATATTAAGAATGGGAGAGGCTTTGGTGTGTTTAAGGGAAACAGAGAAGAAATCAGTAGTTGAAGAGAGATTGGAGATAGGTGAGAAGAATTAAGGCAGGAGCAATCTACTAGAGAAGATAGAAGGGGGAAGGACTTAGGATATATATTGACCTTGACAAAAAGAAGGATCACCCATTTATCAGAGACTGAGGTAAATGAGTACAAGATAAGGGATGATATCAAAAGGTTTAAGAGTGGTAGAAAGAGAAGGAGCTTACTGTGAAATATCTTGTTTTTATAAGTAAAATAAAAGGCAATATCCTCAGCTGAGAAGGAGATGAGAAGAGATAAGAGAAGGGAAGACTAATTGTAGGGAAAGAAATGGAATGAATGAATGAATGTAAATGAATTATGGTGGAAACAAGTGATTAATGGTTATGTTAAAGGTATGACCATCCCTATGTATAGGTGAATTGATATAGTTGACTAAGTGATGAGAGTTAATGAATTTGAGGGATTGAGAAGTTAGAGAGTCTGAGTGAACATCAGCATATATATTGAAGTCTCATAGTATAATGACAGGAATTGAAATGCAGAAGACCATGAGTCAGAAACTCAATTCCTTAAGAAGGGACAAAGAATGATTTGGGAAATGGTGGATAATTGCCATTGTGATCTGGAATGGGTGATAAATTTGATTCAAATGACCCTCAGAAGAGAAGTTACTCAGTAATAATGGTAGTGGGGAACATACAGTATCCCAATTCCTCCTCCATGACCAGTGTGTTGGGGACTACCAGTGTTAAATTATAACCAATGCTAGAAAGGGTGACCAAGAATGAAGTGTCTTTGGGGAAGCCAAGTCTCTGTGGGTACTTGTGTCACATGTAAAATTTAATGAAAAGGTAGACTGAGGCACAATTCTCTGCACAAGATAACATTTTATTATCAGGGCTGGTAATCTGAGAATAAGATGGGCCAATGGTTACCTTAGGTTTTAGCCAAAGACAAAGAATTAAAGATGCAAATCCTTTTTATAAGCATAGGAAAAAGAACAAAATAGAAAATATATTATTGGTTATGTAATTGATAGCATTATGGAGGTGAGGAATGATGGGTTACCTTAAGGAAAGGGGTTTA
The DNA here is from genome assembly GCF_028583685.1 of Petaurus breviceps papuanus. Taxonomy (NCBI): domain Eukaryota; kingdom Metazoa; phylum Chordata; class Mammalia; order Diprotodontia; family Petauridae; genus Petaurus; species Petaurus breviceps. The sequence continues at coordinate 7,544,955 of NW_027187293.1, read as the reverse complement.
CACACACTGGGTCCCAGACCACTGCCCTTTGTCTTGAAAGAATGCTTTTTAATGGATTTATGGGACCCAGCTGTATCCCGAGGTCTTTGATAGTGGACAGGAGGAACATATTCACAGGTGCCAGGGAATGTGATAAGACCACCTTTAATTGGCAAGAATGAGGCTAAGATGGGACAAGATCCACTAATCTGCTTCTCAAGTATAACACAAATGCCATGAAGTTTCTCGGAAACCAAAGTTATGTGGGTTTAACAGGTGTAGTGTGGCACAAAGTGATTTGCAAATGTTGCTGAGGGGACAATTCTCATAGAATTAGAATATTTTATGAAATAAATGAATTTCTAAACTTTAGCCCAGGACTCTTTGGACAAAAAAAGACATCCTTGAAAGGCAACTTTCTGGTGTAAAGATACAAGACCAGAGATCCTAGTATTCATTTGCATCCCCCAAGGGTAGCTAAATTCCTTGAAGCAAGGATAGAAAATAGAAAAGTGAATAGTAAGGGAACTTAATCCATTACAAGCTAACAGAATTCTGAACTAAGTTTGGACACAGAAACATGACTTAAGCAGTTATAGGACAAAACTAATTAACTGTAAGGAGAATCAATAAGGAAATGATACAGGATCAGTTTTAATCTTCTCATTTGACTCTTGGAAATCCAAGTAGGAGCATCTCTCCAGAGGACTGCTGCTGTGAATAGCTCTAAGGTTTAGTATAGTGAACTCTATTTATTCAGCAGTAAACTAAAGCAAAACATTCACAGAAACCAAAGTACAGCATTCAGAATGATATAACATAATAACTTATCACAAAAGTGACCACATAATTTTAAACAAAAGATATCACTCAGTAAGTCCTTAAGTCAGTCATCCTTAAGGAGCAGTCCTCCTTAAAGGATACAAAGTACAAAGGTCTCCCACATTGTCACCACTAGGTCACATTGTCTTAATCTCAGTCAGAAAGTCTTCTTTCTTGCTGATTGGAGACTAGCTTCTAATCATCCTTAACTCAATCATCCTTGGTTTTTTTCATCAAGAATGCTTCAAAGTCCTCTATTCCACTGAGTGACCATATTTTCCCCTGAAACATGATACTCACTTTTGCTGGGTAGGTAATCCTTGGTTTTGATACCAGCTCCTTTGACCTCCAGAATATCATATTCCAAGCCCTTCAATCCCTCTCTGCAGAAGCTGCCAGATCCTGTGTTATCCTGATTGTGTTTCCACAATATTCAAATTGTTTCTTCTTGGCTGCTTGAAATATTTTCTCCTTGATCTGGGAATTCCGGAACCTTGCTATAATATTCCTAGGAGTTTTCTTTTTGGGATCTTTTTCAGGAGATGTTCAATGGAGTCTTTCAATCTCTATTTTGCCCTCTGGTTCTAACACATCAGGGCAATTTTCCTTGAGAATTTCTTGAAGGATGATTTCTAGGTTCTTTTTTGGATCCTGGCTTTCATGTAGTCCAGTAACTTTTAAATTATCTTTCCTGGATCTATTTTCCACATCAGTGGTTTTCCCAATGAGATATTTCACATTGCCTTCTATTTTTTCATTTGTTTGGATCTGTTTAATAGTATCTTGATTTCTCATAAAGTCACTAGCTTCCATTTGCTTCAATCTAATTCTGAAGGAATGATTCTCTTCAGTGAGCTTTTGAGATTCTTTTTCCATCTGACAAATTTGGCTTTTTAAGGCATTCTCCTCATTGGCTTTTTGAGCCTCTTTTGCCATTTGAGTTAGTCTATTTTTTAAGGTGTTATTTTCTTCAGTCAGGTTGTTGACTATCATTTCATGATTTTCTTGTATTGTTCTCATTTCTCTTCCCAGTTTTTCTTCCACTTCTCTTATTTGGTTTTGAAAATTCTTTTTAAGGTCCTCTATGGCCTGCAACCAGCTCGTATTTTTCTTGAAAGCTTTTGGTACAGGAGTTCTGACTTTACTGTCTTCCTCCTGTTCCATGCTTTGAACCTTTTGGTCCCTGGATTGTAAAGTTGGGTTTCTCTGTTTGCTTTGCTTCCTTTGGCTGCTCATGTTGCCACTCAATTACTTGAATTTTGGGCTTTTTGCCACAGTAGGTCTCTGCCACCAGACAAGGGAGCTTCATCCCAAATTTTGGGGTTTTCTCATCTGCCAAAGTTTTAGTTGGGTGCCCTCTCTGAAGTCTCCATATGCTCTGGCAAGCTGGTCGCACATCCCAGGACCTCCAACCTAGATCTCAATCCAGATTCAATCAGGTTAAAGTAAGAGCAATTACCCCTCAGACTGGTCGCTTGGTCTCCCTACAATCTACAGCCCAGGAGCTCTGAAGCAGCCAAGTGGCAGCACAGCTGCAGCGCCTCAGCAGCTTCTCGCCCTGGGAACAAAGGCTGACCACACTCCCAAACTACCAGATCCCAAAGTCCACACTGCACTGACCTCTCACTTTTTCCTTAGCATATATGGGTTGATAATTCTGGAACTGCCACAGCTGCTGGTAATCTGAAGTCCCTCAAGCCGGCAGCTGGTCAGGCCCACCCTGAAGTTAAAAACCTCTGGCTCCAGTGGGGCTGGGGTCTGCTCCTAGAGCGCTGTGCTGGCCACTTGCTGCCTGCCTGCCATGTTATCCTCAGTGGGAGGTTAGCTTCTTTTTGTCATTTTGTGGGTTCTGAATCTCCAGAGTTTGTTCACAGTCACCTTTTACATGAATTGGAGGTGGTGGGACCTGGAGCCCCACGGAAGTCCTGTTTCTACTCCACCATCTTGACTTTGCCCCTAACTCAATCATCCTTAAGGGGTACAAAGTACAAAGTTCATCCTCTGCTAGGTCATAGTAAATCATGATCTTGTCAGTCAGCAGTAAGGACCCAAGGAAAGGTCTTTTCATCTTGGCTCAAGACTGGCTCCCAAATTTCATGGTTCCTCTTCCATGGTGCCAGTTCTTGTCCAAATTCACCCAACTGTCACCTGGACTCACAGATAGGCAACTCCCAGCTCCTGGCCCAGCTCCTAGTCCATCTCCTCATCCAGTTCCTCATCCATTTCCCATTCCATATTGAAGTGTTCAGTGACCAGTCCACCTCAAGCTTTTCGCAGTTCCTGTTTCTGGGAAGACAAAGCTTAACAAAGCCACAACAACATTCATACACATTTCCAGCACCATCATCAATTCACTTTCTACCTGTGAAATCAACATGGACCCACAAACAAGGTCTGAGAAATCAACACAAATCATCAGTATAGCCCCAGGACCTTTGAATACATCAGTAAAACCCTCTTCCAGGACTTTCCTCTTTCAGAACACTGCAGAACCTCTTAAGTGAGTTTAATGATCATCCAAAAGATTGTCTAACTATCGCACAAAGAAAACCCATTGAAAAAAAATTTAGATTATGATAATATTTGGATGGAAAATCCATAGAACTGATCCATCACTGTATGAGTGTGTATAATATATGTGATACACACACAATTACATAAAGAAATAATAGTTCGTTAGGAACAAGGATTATATTTCAAAATGTCATAGAACTTTACTGACCCCAAGCCTCTCCTTGAAAAAAAAATATGAATCTTTTAATATCAGTATTTTTCTGATTATTCTTTGAGGCTATCAAACATGGCAGTTTCTAAGGATTCAAAATTATGGAATGTCCAAAGGAGAAAGGAGAAAAAATATGGTTGGCATAAATAAATTACAGGAAATATCCAACAATGAATTATACACAAAAAATGGTATAAAATATATCACCTATGTGATATATACTTGGGAAAAGTGTTACCTGATCACATAACTAGAGTAAGGAGTAGCAGATAGACACTCTATGTCCTATATTGGTACCTTTATAATATCAAGAGACATAGAGGATCTCAATCAATACTGTTGTGTGAACTTTCTGTCAAGCATTTAATAAAGGTTATAAAAATTGCATTAAATGAGAAGGCATAGATGAATTATGATCTATTCCTTAGGAAGGGGTATAGCTCTTGAGGAGATCACAGATCCATCGCTATTTCTAAAAGTGAAAGATCTCAGAACAAATTGTGTTTTGATACTTTAAGATCTGTAATCAATTTGTGTAGAAAGCATCTATATTAAAAAAGAAAATAGCCCCTTTGTTCTCGTGTTTGTTTACCCATAGTATCTGTGAATCTAACTCTGATATTCCTAAGACTTATATTTTCTATAATTTATATAATTTTCCTTAGTTTTCAGAGCTGTGAAAAACATTAGAAATTAATACTCACTTTTTCATCAAGGAATTCATGTGGTTTGTGAATTTCGTAAGAAAGCACATGTTTTGACAGTTTGCTAACAAATGGCAACTTCACATTTTCTTGTGCTGATGTATACTATAACACAGTACTACTTGATCATTTCTCAGCTTGATTCACTTGGATATTATTCTGAGAGTGTATCTTCAGAATGATAATATTTAACCAAGGATCCACTTACCACTTAAATTGTTTTTACTTAACTTTGAGATATATGGCAGATTTCCAAACATAACACTAATGCTGTATTCTCTGTAGGAACAGTGTTTAGGCTAATAAAAAGTTTTTGTGATTGAAATATTTGTCTTATTTTTTCTTTTACACATCTTCTATGACTAAGCATTCATGAACCTGTGGATTAGTTAAACTCTAAAATTAATAATTAATATGAGGTGGCAGTAGACCAGTCCCTTAGAGGATTTGGTATTTCTCAGTGAATTTTGCTCAAGAGAACTCAATCCTCAGATCCAAGCAATTATAGTTTTCATTCATTTTATTCTGATTTTATATAGCTAAGTAGTAGATTGTAAATTTTTCAGACCATGAAAGAGACACAGACCCTTCAATGAAGAAAAATATTGCAGTATGCAAACTATGTACAAACAAAAATAGCATGTATGTACAGATACAGATATAGATAAGTGTGTATAGATGTGGATAGTTATCTATATCTGTATCTATACTTATCAATATCTGTCCATGTCTACATTTACTAAGGAGGCCTGAGACTTCTTCTTGAAAGAAGTTGGGTCTTTAGCTTAGATTTTAAGAAAGCTGGGAAAGCTAAGAAGCAGAGATGAGGAGGGAGAGAGTTCTAGGCTTTGGAAACAGGAAAAAGCTTGAAGTAATGAGATCTAGCATCATGTATAATGAACAGCAAGAAAGATTGCCTCCACATTGCGATGTTTTATAAGTAGGGTGGGTAGTAAGATGTAAGTTGACTAGATACATAAAAAAATGCTAGGTTGTGTTTAAAAACTCAATGAGATTTTTGTATTTTATCCTAAAACTAATAGGGAGCCGCAAGAATTGATTGAATAGGGGGAAGAGACCTGGTTTGACCTGGCCTTTAGGACAACCATTTTGATAGTTAATTGGAGGGTTGTATTGGGAGAGAATTAAAGCAGGGAGACCAAGAAGCAGGCTATTGCAAATAGTCCATATTGAGGTCATGAATATGTGTCTCAGTGTAGTTGCAATGTCGGAGGGAAGAGGTGAGTATAAGCAAGAGATGTAAGGAAGGTAGGAGTTGAAAACTGATCAGATATGGGACATGAGAGATAGTGAGGAATCAAACAATAAGAAAATCCCTAGATTGTGATTGTGGTGATTAAATGAATGATGATACTTTTGACAGTAATAAGGAGGCTAGGAAAGGGGCAGGATTTGGGAAAGGGGAGGAAAGATGATCAAGTCAGCATTGGAAAAGTTGGGTTTTAAAAGTCTACAAGACGTTTAGTTTGAGATTTCCAGGAGGCAGTTGGAGATGTGAAACTGGAGGACAGAAGAGAAGTTAGGGCTAGACAAGAATATCTCAGGGTCAGCTGTATGGAAATGATAGCTGGTGCTATGGGAGCTGATAGGATCACCAAGTGAAATATTATAGAAGGAGAAGTGTTAGAACCCTGGGGTGAACATATGCTTAGCAGGTTTGATGTGGATGGAGAACTAGTAAAATATGGAGAAGGAACAGTTAGAAAGGTAGTAGAACAAGGGGAGGGCTATGTCATCAAAATCTACAGAGAAGAGAGTATCAAGGAGAAGAAGGTTATTGACAGTGCCAAAGGTAGCAGAGTGCTTAAGAGAAATGAGGATTGAGAAAAGACCTTTAGATTTACAATTGAGATTGTTAGTAACTTGAGAGAGAGCAATTTCAGTTGAATGATTACCTGAGAAACCATATTGCATAGAGCTCAGAAGAGAGTTAGAAGAAAGTGAAGGCACTAATTGTAGATCCTTCTTAAGGAATTTTGCCTTGATAGAGAAAAATAGGACTATAGATAAGAAGGATGAGAATCAAGTGATTCCAAGTGAACCCAAGCGTTTTATTTATTTATTTTTTTTTTTTAGAATAGGAGACATGAGCATCTTTGTAGGCAGGAGGGAAACAGCCACTGGAGAATGAGAGACTGAAGATAAGTGAGAATATGGGAATGATAATGGAAACAATCTTAGAGAAAATGGGGTAGAATGGGATTCCTCATGTGCATAGAGGGTTGAAGGAGGAGATAGTAGTGGAATCTTTGAAGTGATGTGAAATGAAGAAGAAGGAGCTTTTAAAAACTCATTTTTTTCAGTGAATGATGAGGCAAGATAGTTAGCTAAAAGGGCAGCCCACGAAGGGGAAGCCATAGGAAGTTTCAGGAGAGATGAAAAAGTTTGAAAAAGCTGCCGTAGTGAGTGGCATAGTGAATTGTATGAGGTATAAAAGGGTTGCCCTGTTACAGTCAGGATTAGTTTAAGTTTAGTTAACAAATTCATAATGGACCTAATCAGTAAAGTTTAGTGATTTTTCTCCAGTTTCATTCAGCAACACATGAGCAGGAGTGAAGCCTGTAGATGCTTGGAATAATGCAAGGGTGAGGTTTGGTAAGGCAAGATCTTGGAATAGGATACAGGGAAAGATTTTTATTGTATTACTACATACAATTTTCTGTGAGACAACAGTTTGGCACAATTTTGCATTAGGACTTTGACAGAAATAACTAACTACAGTTCAGATATAAAGCAATCAAGTAGTTCTATCATGAAAAATAAGTAAAGGGGGGCAGAGCCAAGATGGTGGCATAGAAGCAGGAAAAGTCCATGAGCACCCTCCATAACTACCTCAAATACCTATAAAATATAACTCTAAACAAATTTTAGAGCTACAGAACCCACAAAGTCACAGAGATAAACAAATCTCCCACTGAAGGCAGCCAAGCAGGAGGCTAGTAAGGGTCCATCTCAGTGTGCTAGGAGCCCAGCCCAGCCCCGCATGAGCCCAGGGTTTTAGCCTCAGGGAGGCCCTGCCCAGCAGTGTCTGGAGCAGACTTCAGGAGAGTGGATCACCAGCAGCTGTGGGGGTTTCCAGAAATATCAACTCATAAATGCCAAAGACAAAGAGCATGGTCCATCCTCCGCCCCTGAAGCAAGAAGCGGCTGAGGTGTGGCAGCGGTGCAGTTGCCTACACTTGGCTGCTTCAGAGCTCCTGGCCTGCAGATTGTAAGGGGACCAAGCGACCATTCAGAGGGTAATTGCTCTTGCTTTTTTTTTTTTAATGCTTTATTAACTTGTGATTTACATCATCCGTTTCCGCCAGATTTTGAGTTACAAATTTTCTCCCCATTTCTCCCCCACCCACCGCCCCAAAACAGCAGTCCCACAGGATATCCCCTCCTCCAATCTGCTCTCTCCCACATTTTCCCCCATAACCCTTTCCACTTTTCCAGTGGATCTCTATGCCTCAGTGCCTGCACATCCCATTTCCCAATTACATGTAAGATGGTATTAATTATAGTATATATACACACACATATATATACATATATGTATATACATATTTGAATATTTGATTTTAAAACTTTCATTTCCAGATTCATTCCCCTCCTTCCCTGTCACCCACCCCTACTGGGAAGATACGCAGTTCAGTATTCAGCAACCACACAGGTTGCACATGTGTGGCTAATGCAAAACAATAACATAGTAGATACATTGTAAAAGACTGATTACACTTCCCTCCCTCCCATCCCACCTCCCACCCGCTCTACTCTCCACTTTGATCCTGTCTATTTTCAAAAGTGAGTGCTTCCAATCTCCCTCCCCCCGAGCCTACCCTTCCTTCTATCACCCCCCCTCTCATCCCCTTTCCCCCCATTCTCCTGGAGTGTGAGATACCCTATTTAGTGTGTATTTCACTCCCTCCTCAAGCCAAATTCAGTGGGAATAAGGTTGACCTTTTTGCCTTCCTGTTCTTCCCCTCCATTGTAACCATTTTCCCTTGCCTCTTCTGTATGAGATAGTTTGCCCCAATCTGTCTCTCCCCATCTCCTCTCATTATATTCCTCTCACCTCTTAATTTCACCTTTTAAGTATAATTCCTTCCTGTTAAATTGGACGTGTGCCCTCTATCTGTATATACCTGTAAACATATATACACACATTCACATATGTATTCATATGCCCATATACCCTCATATATAGACAAATTATACATATATATATACATATATATATATATATACATATATATATATATATATATATATATATATTTCTAATCCCTTCAACTACAATTGCTCTTGCTTTAACCTGCCTGGATCTGGATTGTGGTCTTGGGTGGTGGTCCTGAGGTGTGTGACCAGTGAGCCAGAGCTTGTGGGGGCAACAGAGAGGGCACCCAACTAATAGCTCCAACAGCTGTGAAAACCCCAGTGATTTGGGACAAAGCTCTCCTCTCTGGAAGCAGAGTTCTACTATGGCAAAGAACTCAAAAGTCAAGTAATTGAGTGGCAACATAAGCAAGCAAAGCAAGCACAGCAATCAAACCTTAGATTCCTTTTTTGGGGACAAGAAGGATCAAAGCATGGAACAGGAGGAAGACAGTGAAGTCAGAACTCCTGCACCAAAAGCTTCCAAGAAAAAATATGATCTATTTACAGGCCATGGAGGAACTCAAGAAGGATTTTGAAAATCAAGTAAAAGAAGTGGAGGAAAAATTGGGAAGAGAAATGAGAATGATGCAAGAAAATAATTTAAAGAGAGTCAGCAACCTTACTGAAGAAAATAACACCTTAAAAATAGATTAACTCAAATGGCAAAAGAGGCCCAAAAAGCCAATGAGGTGAAGAATGCTTTAAAAAGCCGAATTTGCCAGATGGAAAAAAATTTCAAAAGCTCACTGAAGAGAATATTTCCTTCAGAAATAGATTGGAGCAAATGGAAGCTAATGACTTTATGAAAAATCAAAATACTATTAAACAGATCCAAATAAATGAAAAAATAGAAAGCAGAGTGAAATATTTCATTAGAAAAACCACTGACCTGGAAAATAGATCCAGGAGAGATAATTTAAAAATTATTGTACTACTTGAAAGCCATGATCAAAATAAGAACCTAGAAATCACCCTTCAAGAAATTCTCAAGGAAAATTGCCCTGATATTTTAAAACCAGAAGGCAAAATAGAAATTGAAAGAATTCGCTGATCACCTCTTAAAATAGATTCCCCCCCAAAAAACTCCTAGGAATATTATAGCCAGGTTCTGGAGTTTCATATCAAGGAGAAAATATTACAAGCAGCCAAGAAGAAATAATTTGAATATTGTGGAAACACAATCAGGATAACACAAGATCTAGCAGCTTCTACATTAAAGGATTGTAAGGGTTGGAACATGATATTCTGGAGGTCAAAGGAGCTATAATTAAAACAAAGAATCTCCTACCCAGCAAAACTTGAGTATGATGTTTCTGGGGAAAATCAAATAGAGGACTTTCAAGCATTCTTGATGAAAAAAACAGAATTCAATAGAAAATTTGACATTCAAATACAAGAAGCAAGAGAAGCATGAGAAGGTAAACAGGGAAAACAAATCATAAGGAACTTATCAGAGTTGAACTATTTACATGCCTACGTGGAAAAACGATAATTGTAACTTATGAAACTTTTCTATGTATGAGGATAGTTAAAGGGAATATAAATGTATATATATATATATATATATATGTGTGTGTGTGTGTATACATACGTATATATGTCTATATGGGAGGGTATATGTGCATATGAATACGTATGTGAGTGTGTATATATATGTGTACAGGTATACATAGACAGAGGGTACAGGATCAATTGAATAGGAAGGGATGATATTTAAAAAATAAAATTAAGAGGCAAGAGAGGAATATAATGATAAGGGATAGAGACAAAATTGGGTATATTATCCATATAAAAGAGGCAAGGGAAAACTGTTACAATAGAGGGGAAGAATAGGAAGGCAAAAGGGAATGGGTCAACCTTCCTGTCATTGAATTTGGCTTAAGGAGAGAATAAAACACACACTAAATAGTGTATCTCGCCCTTCAAGAAAGTAGGGGGGAAGGTAATAAATGAGGGATGATAGAAGGGAGTGCAGATTGGGGGGGAGGGTAGTTAGAAGCACACACTTTTGAAAAGGGACTGGGTTAAAGTAGAAAATAGAAAAAGTGAGGGGTGGGATAGGATGGAGAGAAATGTAGTGAGTCTTTCACAATATATCCACTGTGGAAATGTTTTGCATAACCAGACATGTACAACCTGTATTGAATTGATTACCTTCCCAGTATAAGGGTGGGTGATGAGGGAAGAAGGGAAAGAATCTGGAATTTAAAGTTTTAAAATCAAATGTTTTTTTAAAAAAAATATTATTTTTTACATGCAACTGGGAAATGAGATATACAAGCACTGGGGTATGGAGATTCATCTTGCCCTACTAGAAAGTTTCAGGGGAGAAGGGGGAGGACATAGGAGAGAGCAGATTGTGGGAGGGATTGTTCAGTGGGATCGCTGTTTTGGGGTGGTGGGTAAGGGAAAGACTGGGAGAAAATTTATAACTCAAAATCTTGTGGAAATGATTGTTGTAAACTAAAAATGAATATAAAATTTATTTAAAAATAACTAACACATGCTATAATTCACAAATCTTTAGAAGTATTACTGGTAACAGCCGAATCTCAAGTATAGAAGATAGACATATCAGAACTGGAACAAAAGTGATGCATAGAACACATTTAGTTGATACTTTTTAACTTGTGTTGTTTCTCAATATGGAAGACCATTGACATTTCCAGTGATGTACACACCTTGTGCTACGTTTACATATCCACTGTGATAAGTCTGTGTGTTGTTTCCCTGTTTTAGAATATAAACTCTTAGAAGGTAGGAGTTTAGTTTTTCTTTGTATCCTTAGTACTTTGTGCAGTAACTGGTGCTAGGTATATGTTTGAAGGATTTTGTTGTTTCTGTTCTGAACCAGTATTTATTTGTATAAGGAACTGCTGGAGAGAAAATTCCCTCTACCATGTAGATCTATAAATGTACTGAAACTTACAAATTTTTACTGGGGACACTGATAGGTAAAGTTTTCTTCCCAGGGTCATATTGGTAGTTGGGCTGGAACCAAAGTCTTCTTGATTCCTTATCTGGCATGGCATGCTACCTGGAAATAGTAGACACTTAATAAGTTATTGCTGGATGTACATGGATATTGACCTGATTCTTACTAACAAGGAGGCTGCTAAATTAGAAATTATGAGGATCTTGAGAGGAAGTTACAAATCATTATCACAGTTTGTAGAAGATAAAGAGAAGAAAGTTAGGAACAGTGTGATTCATAGCATAATGCCTGGTACATAGCAGGCACTTAATTAAGTGCCTGACTTTATAAGTGACTGACTGGGTGCTTTTCACAGAGGAAGGATATGCAGAATCCCATGGTCTGAAATTTTCTAGGCATAGTCAACCTGATAGGAGGCTCTCAAGAACAAATTTCTTTTGACATTAAGAGTAAACAATGAAAGATGAAAAAGAAAAGGGACAGCTATTTAAAAAGACTTAAATACTTGTGTAGGTAATAAATCTTCTAAATTAAATTTGTAAAGCTGTGTTAGTCAGTGAACTAGCATTTAAGTGCCTATTATGTGTCAATCACTGTGCTTCGCACTGGGGATACCAAGAAGGGAAAAAAATGTCCCTGATCTCAAGGAGCTAATGTTCTAGAGGAGATAACATGAAAACAGTTATGAACAAATAAGATATATGCAAGATAATTTGGAGGTGCTCTAAGAGGGAAAGCACTAAGATTAAGGGAGATTAGGAAAGACTTCTTGTGGAAGATGAAATTTTAGCTTTTATTTGAAGGAAGGTGGAGAAGTTAGGAGGCAGAGGTGAAAAGGGAAAGAGTTCTGGGCATGCAGCCATCCAGTGAAAATGCTTGGAGTAGGGGAATGGAATATCTTGTGCTAGGAATAGCAAGGAAGTTAGTATCACTGAATTGCAGAGCATATCTTGCAGGAGGAGAGGTGGAATAAGATTAAGAAAACTGGAGAGGTAGGAAGGAGCCAAATTGTGAAGGGCTTTAAAAGTTAGGGGATTTTATATTTGTAATAGGGAGTCCCTGGAGTTTATCAAATAGGGGAATGATATGGGGAGACCAGTGCTTTAGGAAGAGCAATTTACTACCACTACTAATAGTGCTTTACAAATATTAACCCATTTTATCCTCACAACAACCTTGAGATGTAGCTTCTTTTATTATCTTCTTTTTACAGATGAAAAAACTCAGGTAGACAAGTTAAGTAACTTAATAGGGTCACAGAATTATTAAATGTTTGAGGCTGTACTCAGGTCTTTCTAAATCTAGGTCCAGTATTCCACTATATCACCTAGCTGCCTCTGAAAGCTGGATGGAATAAAGTTTGGAGGGAATGAGGAGATAAGGAGGCAAAGAGGACAACCAGCAGTCTATTGTAATTGTTAGGTATAAGGTGATTAGAGCCTGCACCAGGGTTTGTGGTAGTGTGAGAGAAGATAAATATTATTTATGAGATGTTAATGAGATTATTATATTGAATATGTCTTCTTATACACTGCTTATATAAATAAATGTGTCTGCTAAATATGTTTTTGAACTACTAGTAAATCGCATGATTAGATTATCTACTTGTGAAACTTTGTCCCTGGATCTCACTACCATAGAGATCATTCTGATGATGATTTAATTTAGCCTTATGGATCTTGGGGAATTCAGGCTTAGTTTTACTTAGTTTCCTCAGCCCTTCAGCATCTGGACCTATGACTTTTCAGGACATAATTTTGTTTTGTTAATACACTGATGTGCCTGGATAAATCTTTAAAGCTATTCATTTAAAAAGAAGAAAAATTACTAAATAGGCTACTTATAGACTTCTGGTCACTAGAAGTATTTAGGTACGAACTGGTAGGGCTCACAGAAGAATCTGTCAGGAGTACTTTTCAGGAAATTTTTGCAGTTAGGAGAATTTTGACAGGTTTTTGAAATAGTGAATAGAATGCTTAATTAAGTTGGACTTAGGAAGACCTTTGTTTGAATCCTGCTTTAAGTATTTGCTAGCTTATATGATTCTGGCAAATTGTTTAACTTCCTAGCCTTTTTCTTATTTGTAAAATGGAAATAATAATATCTTTTAGTATTATTCTTGAGGATCAGAAGATATGTAAAGTTATTTGTACATCTTAAAGCCCTAAATAAATGTTGGATATTTATTACTCTTATTATTTATTATGGTATTATGATTACCGGTGTTATTTTGCACTGGAGATTTCTTGTTTCCCCTATTCATCCCAACCTTTTTCCCCTTGTACTTCACAAAGTACTTGAATATAATAGTTATTATAGTTATCTTTATATGTATCTTTATTTTTCTATTATTTTGTGAGCTTCTTGAAGATAGAGACTGTCTTATTTAATACTTTCTCCCCGATAGCAACTACCTCCAGTGCTCTGCATATTATAAATATTTATGTGCTAAATATATTTTATTTACTATATATATGCCAAAATGTTGAATTGGGTTGTATAACCATATATGTTTTAATTTCTCCTTACCAGTTTGATGGTTAATGAAGGGTATAATATACTTTCAGAGAAGCATTTTGTTTACTTTCAGTGAAAATCCAAACAAGTATTTAGTGTCCATATACATGCTTACAGTAAAACATTCTTAATATTTGTGTGTGTACTTATTGGCAAATTTCCCATTTTTTTCAAGGCACTTGATGAGCTGATTTAATAATGGAATATATAGATAACATCTACTAAACTTGGACATAATCATCTTCTGTTATCTTATATTTTTCACAATTAAATGACAACTCAATTTAACTTTATGATTGGAGAGAAAGAATAAAATATTTTTCTTTGTATTTTTGGTATTTTGCCCTACTTAGGTATCAGCTTTAATTTGCCTTTCACTGCTAGTATGTAGTACCTTTCCCCCTCTTGCTTCCCTGAGTTTGCTCAGAGTGTCTATTTAGGAGGAGATAGAGTCATGTAGGAATGAAGAACTAATTGAATTGGTGCTTCACACAGGGATTCATCAATGAAGCCAAATGCTATCAATTCTTTTCTTTCTTTCTTCCTTTTATTTTTGGTTTTTTATTTTTTTTATTTTTATTTTGTGTGTGTGTTTCCTTCTTCAGTAATTTGGAGAGAACAAGCAGGTAAGTTGCAATTTTAAAATGTTCTTTGCCAGGTTTAAAAATATTTTAAAAGGTTAATGGACTTTGATCAATATAGTACTGTTTCCAGTATTCTTGTGGCCTGAAAATTATATCAAGACACTTTCTTACTCTGTTTAATGTAGACACTAGGGAAGAAGTATATATTCATATACTCTTAGGAAATTATTTTATAGATCATCTGATCCATTGACCTAAATTTTTAAAATGAAGAAAATTTAAAAGTAGAAGTTAAATTATTTACCATTCTAAGAGGCCTCCTAATTTAATTGTGGATTAAAGGGAGAAATATTTTCAGGTTTCCTAAATGATTCATTACCATTCCTCCGGAAATACTTACTTCTGGTAAAATTGTTCTTTGATATTTCCTCTATTCAGATATATTCAGAGTAGCAGATTCATTTTAAAAGGTGACATTATTAGCAGTTCATATTGATTTGAATGTCATTATTTTTATGACACTGTATTAAGTAGAGTAAGTCAGTTTTGTGTATTATTCTTGGAAAGGAAATACCCATATTTCCTTTCACTCTCTAAGCTCTACATGTTGAGAGGGAGTAGAACTAAAAGATTATAACTTTTTAGTTATTTTAGCTTAAATAGAATTATAATCTAGTAAGTTGAGATCAGTTGTAGTTTTCAAGTTCTCTTTTGTAAAGGGTTACAATTAAAAAAAGTTGACATTTTTGCAAATAGCAATACATAATTGAATTTATAGATGACTTGTTCACAAACTCTAATGATGTAGAATTCCCCATAATTGTTATGATTAAGTTAAAATATTTAGTCCCAGAGGATGAAAAAGCTTGAATAACAGTATCAGAAATCCTTGATTGATACTCTCCATCTTCCTCTCCACTACCCCCCCCCCCAGTGTTTCTTCAGATTAAGTTTGCATTACTTAATGTGATATACTCCAACCCTCTCCCTTCTTTAGATGGATCTGGCAGTTTGAAGAATGTAACAGACAAGATTCACTATACCAAAATAACCCCCTGACCAAACTGAGATAAGATGACAGTACTGCCTGAAATTCTAGTAGTTGTTAATTTTTTTTTCTTTCCAGGTATTTTCTTTTAGCATGTGCCTACCAAATGCATCTATTTTTAGGGCACAATAGATCACCACATCTTGTTGTTAATTACTTTATTCAATTGATTTCGGGGTAGCTAAGTGGCACAGTGGGTAGAGGGCTGGGTAGAGTCAGAAAGACCTAAGTTCAAATATGGCCTCAGATGCTTACTGGCTTTGTGACCCCAAGCAAGTCACTTAACCCTGTTTGCCTCAGTTTCCTCAGCTGTAAAATAAGCAAGAGAAGGAAATAGCAAAACATTCCAGTATCTCTTCCAAGAAAATCCCAAGTTGGATCATGAAGAATTGAACATGACTGGAATAACTGAACAACAACAAAAGATCAATCACTGTTGACAGGTAGCAGAATTTAGGACCTTTGGGAAATAGCCATTTGAAAACTAACTGTTATAGAGAATAGCAGTAAGGTGTGTTGACTTCACTGAGACGGGGAATTTCTGGTAAGAAAGTTCCTTCTGCTACTGCCATTTGTTTTGTCTCTGGGGCTGGTAGACAGTCTACTTAGCTGTGTTTCATGTATGTTGTCTTTCATGTATGCCAGGTAGCTTCTAAACTCTGGGGATAAAAGCCCTTGCTCTCAAGGAGTACATATTCTAATTCAGGATGTCACTCAAAGGAACCTCGTGGCTATGCTCTTCCAGGACAGCAATTATTTTAGTTGTTTCTTTGTGTACACAGGACTTAGCACATGCCTGCTGCACAGATAAGATTTTAGCCTGTCTCATTCCCTCCCTACAGCCTGCCTCCCAACCTAGTTGAAACCTTTCAACAGTACCAGGTCATACGCACTTAACTGCCACACAAGAATCCCAGCCAACTCCTTTCTTTTGCCAATTTCCTGAATTTACTTGTGCACCACAGGTAGAATGCGGGAAGGGCTCATTGTCCACCTTCCAATTAAGTGTTGTACTGCTGCAGGAATTTCTCCATTGCCAGGCTATGCAGCAGACAAGAATTTTTCCATCTTCTCCCTCCCAGGGCCTTCTGAAAGAAAAGGAAGGTACCTGGTCTCCCGATCTCTACCTGTCTGTGCCAGTATGCTTCCTCATTTCAAAGAATGGCATAATGTAACATCTCCATCTAACAAGAGACCGAATCTTAAGGGATGCCCCTGAGATTGTTCAATCTTGTGCTTCTGTCTGTAGACCGCTATGCATGGACTCGCTACTCAATGGTTAGCCTATTCTCATCATCTATATTTTCCCCATTCTAGTGATCCTGGCGTCAAGTTGAATGTACAAAACCTGACCCCTATCCTCAAACTGACATTCAGTCAGACCTATCCACTTTAACCCCACCTCTACCATGTGCCACATCAGATCTTCTTGCCCTTTATACTGTGTCTTTTGGAATGTTTGCTCCATGAATAACAAACGTGCTTTCATCTTAAACTACTTTGTTTTTCATTCCTTTCTTCTAACCCTCATTGAGATATGCTTTCTTCCTAATTAAACCTCTTCCCTTCCAGTTCTGGTTACAACTGTTTCTCATATACTAACTCACCTTTCCCCTCTTTCCTGTAGTTCTCAATTCAGTTGTCATGGTAGTAGAGTCAGGATACTTAGATCCCCCTTTGAACACTTTCACTAAACATCTTTTATTTCTTTGAGATTTATGCCATCCAGATTGAACACCCAATCCAGCCCTGATAACTGTTATCTTTAGACTCTAAAGACCCTTCCTTACTCAGCAAGTTAACTGCCTAGCTCACAAATCTTTCTCTACTTCCTGTATCCTGCACTGATACTTGGAGACTTCATAAATAATCATAAATTATATGAAAACATGAAAATTGTATGAAAATAAAAACTTCTTAAGTGCCCAGTTACTCGGTCTACTAAATTCCCATGATTTGCTGCTCTGATCTCCTTCAGCTACATATACAGATAGTCATGTACTTGATTATACCATTACCCATTAAGTGTTCTATTTCTAGTGCCAGAACTCTGAAATTCCTTTATCTAAAATAATCTTTTCATCTTTCCAGCTTTACCTTATTAGTCCTTCATATGACTTCCATTCCTTTTACCCCTCAGTTCTTTCCCAGGCCGTCATCCCTGTACTGGATACATTCTCCTGCTTCTGTCTTGATGAACCCTTGATGAACCAACTCAACTCTAACCTGGCTTCCATCATTGTTTCCTCTGCAACCCTTGTCCTGTTGTCTATCATGCTTTGCTGGTCCTCATACTTGGATTATTTCTGCTATGTGTCTCTTTTGCTCCAATTTGCATGAAACTCATTGACAAAAACCTGGTGATTTGGTGTACTACAAATTTATGTTACACAACCTCAGCTAGACCCTCAACATAGTAAGACTTCCAAACCTTCTCATCTGTCATTAGTCATCCCACTTTCCCTTTCCCTTACTCTCTCAGTCAAAAACCTCATCTCATATTTCATTGAAAAATTGAGACCATACAGAGATAGTTCCCTCTTTTCTTCTCATCTTACATCACTCTGATATCTCCCTCTACTGTATACACTTTTCACTCCAGTTTCAGATAAAATGGTGACTTTTCTCCTATCTTATCCTTTGCCAACTTCTCTAGCAAAGGGCCCCTACTATCATCCCCATTCTCTCCCTTCTGTTCAGCCTTTATATATTAGTTCCTTCCTTTTGCATATAAACATGCCCATCATTGCCTTATCCTTATAAAACTCTCAGTTGATCTGGTCATTCCAGCTAGATACTGTGCTATATCTCTTTTCTTGTTTGTGGCTAAACTCCATAAGAAAGCTAGCTAAAACTGGTGCCTCAGCTTTCTCTCCTCTCATTCAATTATAAACCCTCTTTTGTATGCCTTTGCACTTCATCATTTACCTGAAACCAAACTCCACACTTACCATTGGTCTCTTAATGTAGAAATCTGATAATCTTTTCTCAATCCTGAGACTCCTTGACCTCTCTTGTAACATTCAGCTGTACTAATCAGTTCCTCTTTCAGGATATTCTCTCCTTTCTAGATTTCCCTGATATTTCCCTCTCCTAGATCTCTTTTATGTATTCATTGGTTGTGCTTATAGGCATCTCAAACTCAATATGTCCAAAATAGGACTCATTATCATTCCCCAAAAGTCTTACCCTCCTCAAAATTTTCCTATTACAATTAAGGGCACAGTTATTCTCCTAGTCACCAAGATTTACAATCTCAGGGTCATCTCTTACTCCTTACTTTCATCTCATGTATCCTATCCATTACCAAATCTTGTTTCTATCTTTACAACATCTCTTGTATAAATTGCCTGCTCTCTACTCATATAACTACAGCCCTAATTCAGGCCCTCATGACCTTTCACCTGGACTATTATAATACTTTTCTAGTCAATTTCCCTGCCTAAAGTCTCTCCCTACTCCAAGCCACCCTCTATTAAGTTGCCAAGGTAATTTTTCAAAAATAGATCTGACCACATCACCCCCTACTCAAGGAACTCCAGAGGGTCCCTACCTCAAGGATCAAATATAAAGCCGCTGTTTGACATTTAAAGTTCTTCATAACTTGATGATTTTCCTACTTTATAAGCCCTAGTAATAATGATGACAACAATCATTTATATAGTTCTTCAAGATTTACAAAGTGTTTTTACATGTGTTCACATTTGCTTCAAACATCAACCATGTGAAGTAGGTGCTATTATCTCCATTTTACTGATGAGAAAACTGAGGCTGAGTGAAGTTAAGTGACTTGCCTAGCTTCACATAACGAGTGATTACTTGAGGAAGGATTCAAAATCAAGACTTCCTGACTCCAAGTTGAAAATTTCATTCAATATGCCACCTATATATCCTCTTATACCCTTCACATACTCTCTAATACAACTATCCTGGCTATTTGAACATCAAGACATACCATGTCCTATCTTCTGGCTAGCTTTTCCCCAAACCTAGTTTTCTTCCTCACCTCTGCCTCTTAGTTTCCTGGCTTCCTTCAATACCTCTTTTTTGGGAGGGAAGGGGTGTAATAAATCCCTTTATAACCTAGACCCAACCTGTCTTTTCTTCCTCGTTCCTATCTGCATTCTGTGATACAGCTAAATTAGACTTGCTTTAATTTAAATAACTAATTTACTAAATTAGACTTACCTTAATCTCTTGTCTCCCTGTCTTTGCTTTGACAATTTCATACTTGAAATTTTCTTTACTCTCACTTCTGCCTCTTACTGTTCCAAGCTCCTTTCAAAATCTAACTAAAATCCTACCTTATGGAGGAGGCCTTTTCATGTTCCCTCCAACTGCTAATGGATTTCCTTTTCATATCTCTGGTATGTACCTTGATATTTATATATTTTCTCCCCATGAGAATGTATAATCCTTGAGAAGAGAGATTTTCTGTTTACTTTGAGTTTCTTAGCACAGTCCCTTGCACAGAGTAAGGTTTAATAAATACTGCTTGATTAAGTGATTTTTAAAAAAATTTATTCTGGGAAATCATAGAGATGCTGAGTTGAGCAGCTGCATAGTTGGTTGACATATCTTTTTCCCAGGCAACAGCAGGGTTGATTTGATTAAAGTTGTGAGAGAAAGAGGTGTAAAGGGTGTGTGTGGGAGTAAAGAATGATGGGAATAAAGAATCATTTTTGTTTCCCCAGTACATTCATACCTGGTAAAAATGCCAGACAGATTTCTTTCTCTTCTTGGTTTGTTTGGTTTTTTTTGCTTACAACTGAGATAATTGTATACTTAACTGTGTTTTTCCCATATCTTCTTGGGTGTAATTGAAATCAAAGAAAAAAAAACTGCCTTTCCCTCAACTAAATGGAAGTTCTTACTCTCACCCATGCCCTTCCCTCTAAACTCCTTTAGAAGCATTTATCTTCTTACATCACTAACATTCTATTTTGTGTTATCATTATTGGCATCCATATCTCAGCTCCACTTCTAGATTGTAAATTTGGTGAAGAGACTGTTTAATCTTCATTGTGTCTGTACAGTAGCTAACACAGTACCGTGTATACAGTGACCACTTAAATATTTATTGATTTGTTGAATGAATGAAAAAATCTTAGATTGGATGTTAACTTATTCAATTTCCTTTTTTCTTATACCAACCATTGATATATGGGATTCTCCATGAGAGAACACTTTCTATCATTACTGTTCCTACACTGGGCATCTCATCTCCCATCTCTGAGCCTTTACCTTGGCCTCTCTTCATGCCAAGAATGCCCTTTTTCTATGCATCAACCTTTTAGAGTCCCTGGATGCTTTCACAATTCAGCTCAAGCACCAACTTTATAAAGATACATTTTTATTGATATCTCTAAATAAACTCTTATACATGAAGATTTTCATTTCCCCCTCTCAGTTGCTCTTGCCTCTCCTCCCACCAATGTATGCTGTATCTATTTTGTATACTACCTTTATTTGTACCTGTAACTTGGGAGTAGGGCTTAGTTTACTTAGTTTGTATCCTCAATATCTATAATGGTTCATAATACCTAGTTGTTGTTTGTCCTTCATTTTTGAAGAAGAATAATGACATCATGGATGATGTCTTAAATTGAGGTTGAAATGGATTTAATTTAGGCAGAATTGTGCAAAGTTGTCAGACTCACTGTCTCTTCCTGGGTCAACAAAGTCCAGTGTCAAGACAATGGATTACCTTGGTGTCTTTGATGTCTGACCAAGCTCTAAGTTAGCACCTGAATCAGCTGCCTTCATGACCATTGAAGCACATTGTTCTCATCTACCCATTCTGCCAAGGAGAAATTGTCATATACTTGGGGTAGACGTTCCCCTAATTGTTACCCTCAACCTGGTTTAGCCTGTCTGCAGAGTCAGTTTACTGGAATGTGGTTACTGTACATGCTTCAGCTTCTTGGAATCATAGATGAGAGTTGTATGAAGGTAGACGTCAAAGGTGGATGAGCAGCCCTGAAAAGGGCTCAGCAAACCCTCATGCCAGAAATTCTAGTTATCCCTGAACATCGCATATACCCCTAAAGTCTAGAAGGTGCTTAATAAATGTAACTTTTTTTCTTAGAAATTTTTTTATAGCACTGAGCTTATTTGAGTTGGTCAGGATCACGCAGCCAGTATATTTCAGAAGTTGGCCTTGAAGCCAGATCTTCTTCCTCAGAGGCCAGTGATCTAATCATTAATTAGTCAAGCATAATAAAATTCTGGTAAGGATAACAGCAGATCTTATCTAAAAATTGAATTTATTAATGCAAATAAAAATTGCATAAGCAATAACTCTTATGGTAGATAGACAAAAGCCCTAAATTATCCAAAATAATCTTAATAATATTTTATTTCCCCCAATTTTGTATTAAATACATTTTAAACATTTTTTTTAAGTTTTGAGTTTCAAATTCTATATCTTCGTACCCTCCCCCAAATAATTTTTATAACATTTTAGAGTGCAATTATTATGTTTATGAGTATGGGATAAAATTTTTGAAGATTTTTTTTTCAGATTGGAATTAAGTACTATTAAATTATAGACATTCTGCTTTTGCCTTCCTTTTTTCTTCTTTTCATCCTCCTTCATCAGTGTAATAATGCCTTTTGAACTCTGTAAAATAGTGAAGTGGAGTTTTGTTTTATTATAACCTGAGTTTCAAGCCAAACCTGTAGTATTTTGTCTGTAACTGTGTATATAGAAGGAAATACCTAATTAATGAAGAGAATCCTGAGAGAGGAGATTCTCTTGGTCTGCTTCTGAAGTCTAGCATAAAAGAAGTTTGGAACTTGATGTTTCTTCTCTAAAACAAAATGCTCTTTTACTAATTCCATCTACTGTAGTCAACCTCTGTTAACATTGTCTCCAACAATTAGGATTCTGCTACATATACAGTTGCAGGTAATATGGCCCACTTTGTCTTGAAACTTGGGTTACATTACATTTGAGTATATTTTTTGTTTACTTGTAAGTACATTTAATGTTTACAGAATTTAAACTTAAAGCCATCTGTGGTATGATCCCAAATTTTTTCCTTTATAAGGAAAAAGTTACAAATGAAAATTATATATATTTGAAGTTGCAGAAAGTACAAAATTCATAGACAGGTAGAAATTTAAAATGGATTTAGATCTGGTTTATGTAATTGTGGTTAGTTTGTATGATTTGGCATATAGTCCAAACACTGATTGTATGGGGTAGGCCATAGGTGGGAATAGATTGAAAGAATTTGTCAGGCTTTTGCTGAAATTATGTTTTTGTGGTCAAACCCTTGTTTGCTAAAACCATTATAGAAAGGCAATGGCATTTTCAGCTCCACTTGTGTGTAGAATTTGCAACCTTTTATACTGAGTATGAAGAATAATATAGTAATATTATATTATTGGAAGCTAATAGGTCCAATCTGAAAAATCCTTGGAATCTACTGATTGTTGTATGACTTGATTTTATTTGGAACATATTCACATCGAACAAGAACTTTATAATGTTTATATTTTAAAACTTTGAGTAGATGAGACTTGTGTGGGTATATAGGAAAAACAATGTGAATGAGAAGAGAACTAGGTAGATATTTTAATTATTTTTATAAATAAAAATTATCAGTAATAATAACATAGAAATGTGCAAAGGAAATTAGATTGTTATTGAACTATACAATCTCAGAATACACTTCAGAAGTGATCTCCTCCTGTTGATGAGTTAGAATCTCTTCTACAACTTCCTTGGAAATTGATCATCCAATTCCTTCCTCATCTTTTTTGCAGTGAACTCACTATCTCCTTAAAACAGCTCATTACACTTTTGAAAAGCAGGAAGTTTTCCTTATATCAAACTTAATCTGTCTATCTGCAGTTTCTATTAATTGTGCCTAGTGCTACCCTTTGGGTTCGAATAAAATAAGACTAACACCTCTTATTCATAATTGCCTTTCAAATATTGAAAGACTACTCTTCTGTGTCAGTTCCTCTCAAGGCTAAGAACAACTACAGTTTATTCACCCTCTCTAGTTAGTCCTTCAGTTGGTAGGATCAAATATAAACTTCTCTTTTTAACCCTTTTTAGCTCTTCATATCCAGACCAAATACTACTTTAACTTCTATCTCTTTATTCTCCTCCACACTTTGTGATTTAGTCACACTTGGAGTTCCTCTAACACTCCTATGTCTGACTTTGCTAGCTTTCTCTCATTCCTGTAATGTTCTGCCTCCTCATTTCCCTGGCTTCCTTCAAGACTCAGCTCAGGTCCCCTCTTATGTAGGAGGCCTTTATGGGTAACTCCCTCCCAGATTCTTGTCTATTTAGCCTAATTTTCTTGTATGTTCCTAGTTATTTTCATATTATCTCCCTCATTAGAAGGAAAACTCCCTGGCATTAGGAACTATTTTAAATTGTTTCCATTTCTTTATATCCTGTGGGTTTAGCACAGTGCCTGGCCATATAGTAAGTGATTAATCAATGTTTATTAACTAATTGATTACTTTCAAATCTGTTCTTCACCCTGACTTCTTACCTCTGGATGGGTTCCAGCTTTTTGATTGAAAAAATATCTATACTAAAACTTCCCTACAGATTATAGTTGAGAAGGGATTGTTTTTATAGCAAAAGGGCATAGTTTATTTCCATTTAAAAATCTAAGGAAATCAGGTTAGATAAAGTAGTTGTCTTTATTTGGCATTCTATCTGATAGTTTCTTTTTCATTTATCAGGATATTGACTATTTTGGAATACCTATTCTCCTATGATACCAAATTTGTTATAGTTTATCTGTTGACCAGATAAATAATTTAAAGTGGAAACATGGGTTGAATGTTCTTTTGAAAATGCGCAGTAATTTTTAAAATGGAATCAAGATGACATTTATTGAACCTGATCGTTGTAAAAATGAAGTTTGCATGGTTATTTCAAATTAAAGGTAGAAATATTTGTTCTCAGGGTAAATAATATCACTCTTCTCCTTGCAGGTATATTAGGCTTTTTATATCAAAAACAAAAGTAAGACTTTAACAATTTGAAATTCCTTTCACTTGCATTATAGTCTATCAGTCTCTATAGTCAATCAGTCAGCTTAGCTATTTGGTCAGTAAATATGTTTAATATGTACTAGGTGAAGGGCTAACTGATGGGAATATAGAAGAATATAATGCCCTCAAGGGGGTCACATTCAATTAGGGGTGATAACATACAAGTGACTTGTAACGGCAAGATGCATAGATAGATGGATAGACATACAGAGGGATAGATAGATGGTAAATGGAAAGTAATTTCAATGGGAAGACACTCAAAGAGTAAAGGAAAGGCAGGGAAGGATTCCCACTGAAGTTAGTAATTGACCTGGGTCTCAAAGGAAGCAGGAGACAGAGATTGGGAGGGGAGAACCTTCCAGGTATGAGAGACAGCCAGTGAAAAGGCATACAGTTGGGAGATGGGAATGTGTTATATGAGGGACAGCAGAGAGGCCAGTATATCTAGGTATTCAACACAGAGGGGATTAAAGTGTATGAAGATTAGAAGGGCTGGGAAGCTACCAGGTAGGTTGGGAAAGGCTTCAAATGACCAGTAGAGGATTTTCTATTTGATCTTGGAGTTAACAGGGAGAAAGAAAAAATTACTGAAAAAAAAGATAATAGAAAGGAGGTATAACATGGTCAGACTCATGTCTTAGAAACATCACTTAGTCTGATCATGATTAATTTAGTCTGTTTTATAGACTATAACTCATATTTGACACTGAGTGTATTAATATAATTGAAGTCAATTTGTTTTAAGGCAGTATTTGTAATTATGAGAGTGTTGCCAATAATAATGTTTCATCATGACATCTATATGACTGTTACAACAAAGCAATTTTTGCTACTTTTGGTAAAGAATGCTCCAGTAGAGCCTATGTTTGTATTCAAAAGGACACATTGAACCACTAGTCATTGTAATAATGAATTACTGGTCTACTGACTCACCATGCCATTTACTAGGCATATATACAAAATGGGGATAACAATAATTACACCAAAATTAAAAAGAACAAGCTTGTCTTTAAAGAATTATAAGAGAATGCTTTTCCCTCCTCTTTGCAGAGGTTGGGGCAGGTGGGGAAAGTCCAAGGGTATATAAATGTAATTTGTTATTGTGTTGGGATTTTATACTTGGCCTTTGCAAAATGGCCAATTAAATGGTGTTTTGATTTTTCAGTTATCAGTTAACAAGTGGTTACAAGCCTGCTCCAATGGATCTGAGCTTTATAAAACTCACCCCCTCCCAAGAAGCAATGGTGGACAAGTTGGCTGAAAATGCTCACAATGTATGGGCCCGGGATCGCATCAGGCAAGGTTGGACTTATGGCATCCAGCAGGTATATGGGAGCTCCCACCAATTTAGGCTTGTAATTTTGAGGTTAGGAATAATTTAGCACCATAGAATTTTTAGAACTAAAGTGGACCTTAGGCATAACCTGGCTTCACTCCTGTTTTATAGATGAGGTTAGATGATGGCCTCAGTTAATTACCAGCTGATGGTAAAGTCAAGACTAGATGATTGTAACAACCATACCTTCCCTAATGAAAAAGGTAACAAGATATAGTAGATAAAGAATTGTCCTCAAAGCCAAGAAGATATTGGTTCATTTCTTTTGATACATGTAGACTGTATCACCCTTAATAACTTCTTGTTATTCTACACCAGTTGTGTCAAACTCAAATAGAAATGAGGGATCATTAAACCATATATAGCAGACCTGTAGAGCATATGACCCACTGGTTGCTTGTGGCCTGGCAAAGTATTTTGGGCAGCCTGTGGAAAAATGTAGGTTTACCACTGTGCACTTTCCTGTTTGTCACATGACCCTTGGCAACCAATCATCATCAGTCTGTCTCTAGTCTAAGCTGTCTGGGACCTAAAGAAGTTTACAAGTTGTGCAGGTCTGATATATAGCACTCTGTTCAGCTGCATATTGAATTGACATGTATGAGTGTGTGTGTGTATTAGCATTATCTGTCTTTTGTTGTATTCATATTTATTTTGTTAAATATTTCCTAATTACTTTTTAATCGGACTCAGGTAAGTCTTGTTATGGGCCATGTATTTGACATCCCTGCTCTAGATACCTCCCTGAGATGTAAAGGCTGATGTTTACTGTGAGATCCTTATACCAATTAAATCACAGGTCTAGTCCTTATTGCTAATGAAATTTGGCAATTTCTCACATGCAACAGAATTCCACCAAAAAACTGGTATCAAAAAACAAAGATCTGACATTGTCTTTCCTTGTGTACACATGATTTCCAGTGAACTTTCCAAACCTGAGCCATTTTTCCTGAGGGTTGATGAACTGTCTGCATGGATATATCTTTTCATCCTTTTCTTTCTTAACTGCCACAATCAAACATACATTATTCTTCTGATAGAAATGTAATGAAATGATCATTTTGTAATTAGTTATCTAGTAATGCAGAAAACTTAAAATTAGTTGTTGAAGTTTTTGTTTTTACAAAAATTCAATTTAATATCAACAAACTCAGTATAATAGTTTTTAAGATATTTTCGAAGTGCTTGAAGTTGCTGCATTTTCTCAGATAGCCTTAGCTTGCACATTACCTGAAGATTACTGAAGTGACCAATACTTATTTGCCAGTTCTTGTAAAGATTTGTCAGTGATGTGTACAACTAAGTTATGTGTTCTCTGAATTGGTTTTTTCTCTTTTTATAATGGCAGATAATTTCAAAATCAAATGGGTTTGTTAATCTATGTGGAGTTTTTATTCTACATTTTGTCTTGATTTCATATAAAGAATCAGTTTTAATTCAATACACTAACTTATTTGATTAATGTATTTTTCATGTGTTTGTAGTTCCTATGGGTTGGGGATGGGATTTGTCTTTTCCCTCAGAAATCTTGTAATTTGATACATTCGATAGCCAAAGGCTGTAGTACTTTGATGATTTCTGTACCTTTTCTCCTTCTCTAGGACGTAAAGAACCGAAGGAACCCTCGCTTAGTTCCCTATGCTCTTCTAGATGACCGTACCAAGAAATCAAATAAAGATAGCCTCAGGGAGGCAGTCCGTACACTCTTGGGTTATGGTTATAACTTAGAAGCTCCTGATCAAGATCATGGTACTTCTCTTTTTTTGCTTCCTTTTATTATCATTTGTAATATCCACCAAAAGTCACACATGAAAGCAGGAGGAAAATTCAATTAAAACTACAAATGTGTCATAATATAACTATTTCAACTGAAACATGGCTATAAATATAACCTACAGGGATATGGTCTTTTGAGTAATATTTATCTACCATTAGGGTTAGAGTTAGCATTTACTGATCTATGTTGTTTATTAGCATTTCAAAGTAAAATCACTTCTATAATATTTTGTCATTAGTAAAGAATATAATTATTTTAGGGAATTTTAATATTATTTTAAATTCCGCTTATAAAATTACATTTTATTTATACATTTCTTTTCACCGAAGTAGTTTCAGATACTTAAATCATTCATCCTAACATCCAGACTGAGCAAATAGTAAATATTAATATTCTTATTTTACAGATAAATGAATATCAAGGAGCTCTTTCTAATATCTTTAGTGCTCCTCTGTTTTATACATTCGTTTCCACTCCCTTCTTTGTTTTTTGATAAATAATTTTCTTGCCAATTCCTCAAGATTACTTCCCTTGGAAATCCTAGTAGAATGTTAGCCCTATTAACTATGCATAAAAACCAAGAGCTCAGTCCTTAGAATAAGGTGAATAAAAGGAAATTAACAGGGTTTTTGTTGTTTCATTTTTTGACCTTTTCCTGTGATAACATTGTTATAGAGAACTCACTGTGAGGACACTCCCTATCTCAAAGCTGAATGGGTCAGTGATCTGCACATTATTGTTTTAGAGAGTCAGCTGGGACATTGAGAGGTTGAGTAACAAGACACTCAGATTATATGTGTTAGAGGTGGGAATTATCTCTGTAGAAGTACCCAGGGCATTAATCTGAACTTCTTAAGCAAGTGGAGTTGGTATGTCAGAATCAGAAACCCTGACAAAGTCACAACTGACAACCAGGTAAGGAATAAAACAAAAAACAAACAAACAAAATATATATATATATATATATATATATATATATATATATATATATATATATATATAATAAGATTATTGAGCATATGAGTCACTGGGGAAAGGTTTAACTAGGATTATTTGAATAACAAAATGGAGGACTGGACACCTCCCTTCCACCAGTCTCTACTTTCACAAAATCCCTAAAAGATAAATTATGCATTAGATAGATAGATAGATAGATAGATAGATAGATAGATAGATAGATAGATAGATAGATAGATAGATAGATAGACAGACAGACAGACAGATACATAGATTATGGTGAAACCCACAGGATAAAACAGAGAGAAATACAATAAGTAAAAGCTTTATAAATTAACACTTGGAGAATGCTAATCCTTAAAATGTACCCTTCCCCTATCAGCCTCCACTCTCCCAAAGAAAACTCAGAAATTGACTGATGGGCTTCTGCTATGGATGCAAACTGGATCCCTTTGCTTGCTGGTACATCTTATCCTCTGCTTTCTTCACTCCTACTAAAACAGACACTGATTTTTCAGAGCCCCTTGATGAAGGAGGGACTAAATGTGCTGAAACTTACATGGTCTGGCACTTAGATGAGAGTCTATCTAGGCTGCAGGCACTATCTGGAACAAACCAAGGAGGAAGCTGAGGAAGATGGCTGCAGCAGGCCAGAGGGATCCTGCTACTGTTCAAATAGTTTTCTACCTCCACTCCACCCACACCCCTGTGTTACTCAGATACTGGACAAAAGGAAGACTAGAGGTGCCACTACTATGATCTTTTTTTTTTTTTTAAAGCAATTGGGGTTAAGTAACTTGCTCAAGGTTACACGACCAGTTATTTCTGGGTGTGGTGCTAAGTATCTAAGCCCGGATTTGATCCAGGTCATCCCAACACTGGAGCCGGTGCTCTTACTCGCTGAGCCACCTGGCCGCCCCTCACTACTATGATCTTTTCAGAAATTTCTATGCTTTAAAAGTTGATCCTAAAGAAAAGAAACATGTAGGAGATGTGAAAAAAAAAATGAAACCTCAGCAGGGGTTCTGGTACAAGTGCAGTTATTTGAGTCCTCTCTCCACATGTAGAGAGATGGGCCCTTGGGGGTGGCCAGGTAGCACAATGAGTAAGAGCACCGGCCCCAGAGTTGGGATGACCTGGGATCGAATGTGGGCTCAGACACTTAGCACCCACCCAGAAACACCTGGCCGTGTAACCGTGAGCAAGTTACTTAACCCCAATTACTTAAAAAAAAAAAAGATGTGTCCTATTATCATAATTTCAGGGTAATCATAACTAATAATAGCTAGCATTTATATAGTACTTGCTTTGAATCAGGCACTGTGTTAAGCACTTTACAATTATTATCTTATTTGATCCTCACAACAATCCTGGGAGGCAGGTGCTATTATTATCCCCATTTTATAGGTTAAAAAACTGAGACAGGAGTTAAGTGCCTTGCCTAGATAACACAAGTAGGATGTGTCTGAGGTTGTATTTGAACTCAGATCTTCCTGAATCCAGACCTGGCACTCTACTTACTATACTATCCAAATGCCTCAAGGTAGAGAAGGGGCATTCCTATCTACACCTTAACTGAAGTCACATCTTTTCATCTGGCAGAGCGCATCTAAGACAATGCCATTTGGAAGGCTTCTTTTCTTTTACCACATGTGGCACCCTATGTCATCATTTCTTCTGACTCAGAAGCCAATCAGGGAACTCTTAATAATGAATCATACATGATTGAGATATGCCCTGCCATTACTTATGAATCATAAAAATAACTATAAATGAAGAAATTATTGAAAAAGACAAGTTACTGAAATAATTGCTGATACTTATATAACTCTCTCTCTCTCTCTCTCTCTATATATATATATATATATATATGTATATTATCTCATTTGACCCTTATCATCCTACAAGGAAAAAAGAAACCCTTAATAGAGTAGAATATTTTACATATATTCTTTATGAAAAAAGGAGAGCGAAAAGGAATTTTGAAATATACATTTGGAAATTAAGAGAAAATAAAAAGACAAAAAGTGAATAATCAGAAGGAACTATGAAAGGACAAACTGTTTACATTCTAATGGAGATTTTAAAAAGGGTCTTTGAAAATCCAGTTGTCACAAGGGGTTATAGATATAGTCAACTGAAGCAACAGACCTATAGTTTTATGTTATGTTCTGAAGATGTAAGAAAAATGAAAAGTATAGTGAAGGGGAGAGAAATACATTCAGGGAAAGTGGGAGAAAAATTGGGTGAACAAATAATGGGGTTGTATAAGTAGAACTATATGCAAACATGGAAGAAGTGGGGAAGGGGAAGTGGTTATTACTTGACCTTCACTTTCACACAAACTTATCCAAATAGGGAGCAAAGCACACATACATACATAGAGTTTAGTGAGAAATATATTCAATTTAATAGACATATATATATAGGAACAGGAAGAGGGGAAAGTGCAATATGAGAGGGAGGGAAGATTCAGGAAAGAATTAATCATAAGCAAAACAAATCATAAGTTTGGAGAGGGCAAAGTAAAAAAAAATTAACAGGGAAAGGGATAATAAAATAAATTTGGAAAGAGGAATATAGAGGAAAAATATAACAATAGTAAGATTAATGATGGAGCACAGAATGGAAAGATATAAACAATTAACTGTGATAATTGTAGTTTTGAATGGGATAAACCCATCCATAAAATGGAAGAAGTTAGCAGAATTCATTAGAAAGTAAAATGCAGCAATAGGTTGTATACAAGAAACTAATTCAAAACAGAAAGCCTCACACAGTGTTAAAATAAGGGACTGGATCAAAATCTATTATTATTTAATTGAACATATACACAAAAGTGGGGGTTGAAAATTATGTTTTCAGATAACAGAAAATTGCTTGATAAAAGAAATAAAGAGGCAAAATACATTTTGCTGAAATGTAACATAAACAATGAAGTGATTTCAATTATTAATATATATATGTATATTTTTATATACATATATGACTTCTAAATACTTAAAGGAAGAAATAATAAACTGAAGAAGAAATAGAAAATAAAACTATAATAATTGGGGATCTCAGTTTACCTCTTTCAGCCCTGGATAAATCTAAACATGAAATAGCCAAAAATTTAAAGACCTGAGTAAAATTGTACAAAAATTAGGTATGATAGATCTTTGATGATTATTGAATGGAGAAAGAAAGAAGCATACATGTTTCTCAGGTGTATATGGCACACTTACAAAAGATTAATAATTTAAGATGTAAAAACTTCATAAACAAGTGTAGGAAATCTTTTGCTGATCATAAAGCAATAAAAATTGTAGGAAATAAAGGCCATGGGAAAAAAGTATTAAAATCAACTGCAGACAAACAATCCTAAAAAATTGTTGGGTTAAAAATGGAATTGTTGAATGGAAAGGATAGAAAATTCCACTAAATCTAGTCACAAAAATGAGAAAACATTCCAAAATTTGGGAGATACAGCTAAAGCAGTTTTTAAGGGAAAATTTATACATTTAAACACTTTTATTAAGAAAAAAGAACAAATTATTGAATTGAAAATGCAACTATAATACTAAGAAAATAATAAGTTTTAAAACTTCACTTAAATACTGACATAGAAATAGTGAAAATCAAATTAACAAATTTGAAAAAATTAATGGATTACTAAAACCAGGGGCTTTTAAAAAAAATCAGTAAAATTGACAATCCATTAGTTGATTTGATTAAAAAGAAGAAAACTATATTACTAGTATCAAAAATGAGTAAGAATTTATAACAAATCAAGGAAAAAGAAAAAGTTATTCAGAACCATTTTCCCCCAGAACATGGTAACAAAGGTATCAACTTAAATGAAAAAAACATAGTATTTATAAAAATATGAAATATTCAGATTAACAGAACAAGGACTAGAGAATTTAAACAATCTCATATCAGAGAAAGAAATTGAACGAGAGACAAAAGAACTTCCAAAGAAAAAGAAAAGCAGGACCACGTGGATTTACGATTGAGTTTTATCAAACATTATAAGCAAAATTAATTCAGGTATTAATTTGTTTTCAAAAATAGCAAAAGAAGAAATGCTGCTAAATTCCTTCTTTAACAGTTAATCAATATGCATTTGTTATGTGCCTATCACGTTCCAGGACTGAGGATACAGAAGTCAGGAGATAGTTCCTGCCCTCATGACAACATACTAAAAATATGTACAAATAATCTATATATGGGATATATAGGAAATAATAATAGAGTGAAGGCAGTATAAATAAGAGGAATTGGGAAGGCTTCTTGTAGAAGATATTTTATTTGGAACTTAAAGGAAGCTAGGAGATGAAAAAAAAATTCCAGATATAGTAGCCAGCCAGAGAGAATGCCCAGAAATGAGGGAGGGGATATCTTTTTCATGGAATAGCATGGAGTTCAGCATCACTGGATTGAAGAAATATGTGTGTGTGTTTGTTTTAAGGCATAAGAAAATTTGTGGGGTGGGGAGCTAGAGTATGAAAGGCTTTGAATGCCAAACAAAGGGTTTTGTATTTCATGCAGGAGGGGATAGGGAATGTAGTGAGTGGCTCCTAGTATTGAGTGTGGGGCAGAAATAACAAAAATTGGACTGGGAAAACCATTATATTGGTTGAATGGAACATGGATTGAATTGGGGAGAGACTTGTGGCCAGGTAGACCCACCTGCTATTTCAATGGTCTAGGCATGAGATGATGGGCTTCACCTGGGTGGTGGCAGTGCTAGAGAAGAGAAGGTATCACAAAGGTAAAATTAACATGTGTTGAAAACAGATTAAATGGGTGGTGGTGGTGGGAGTTTAAGGCTAGTGAGGGAGATGTTGAGGATTATTCCTGTCTATGTTTCAGTCCTGAGTGACTGAGGATTGTGATATGCTTGGCAGTAATAGTGAAGTTTGGAAGAGGAGAGAGTTTGGTGGGAGGGAAAGAATGAGTTTAGTTTTGGACTTGTTAAGTTTAAGATATCTACTGGAAATAATGTTCAAGATGTCTGAAAGGTAGGTGTAGATAGGAAGCTGGAGGTCCACAGAGAGGTTAGGGCTGGATAAGTCAAATTAAGAATCATCATCATAGAGATTATAATTAAATCGATGGGTACTGACAAAATTAGCAAGTGAGTAATACAGAGGGAGAAGAGAAGAGGGCCCAGTACAGAGTCCTGTATGAAGCCCACTGTTAGTGACCAGACATATTTATAATGAATGTAAATGCAATAATTTTAAATAAAATATTAGTAGAAGCTAAATAAACTTATTAAAAAGATTATACAACACCACTAGATTGTATTTATATGAGGAAGAATGTTTTTTTAATATTAGGGAAAATAAGCTTAATTAGCCCACATTAATAATAAATATAGCAATCATATGATTATATTAATAGATGTAGACAAAGCTTTTGGTAAAATTCAACATGTATTTCTCTTAAGAAAAACAATAGAAATGCATAAATCAAACATTACTATAAAGATGGATGATTTTTATCACACAAGGTTAAAAAAAGTTCTCACAAATGAATCTAGCTAAGACTAAAAGGGAAATAGAACAACTAGGTGGTACAGTGTATAATGCACTGGGCTTGGAATTAGGAGGAGTCACTTTTATGAGTTCAAATCGGGCCTAACATACTTCCTAGCTGTGTGACCCTGGACAAGTAATTTAACCCTGTTTGCCTCAGCATAAAATGAGCTGGAGAAAGAAATGGCAAAGCACTCTACTATCTTTGCCAAGAAAACCCCTAAATAGGGTCATGGAGAGTTGGACAACATTGAAAACGACTGAACAGCTGCAGAAACAACAAAAAGGGAAATACCTTGCAGGGGAGATGGAGGGAAACTTTGCAGGACATTTCTCTGATAAAGGTTTCATTTCCAAGCTATAAAAGGAACTGATCCAATTTTATAAGAAAAAGAGCCTTTCCTTAATTGATAAATTGTATAAGAATATGAGCAGACAGTTCTCAAGGGAAGAAATTCAGACTATATATAGCCATATTGAAAACATGCTCCAAATCATTACTTTGTTTCTTCCTTCCTTCAAACATTTATTAAGTTCCTCACATTGAGTTCCTCTTATGTGAAGAACATGATTCAAGGGATCAGGGAAAGATAACAGTGTAAGACAGACATTTTGCCCTCATGCAACTTACAATCTACTCTGTGTATAACATACATAATTACTATATAAAATATGGTAACATCTTAGAGTAGTGTCCTACATTTAAGTCTTTATAAGTACAAGTTGTTGTTATCAGCTTTCATTGCTTTCCTCCAACCCCTTTAAAACATAATGGATATCAGAAAACAATACCTTTAATGACCAGGCATTTCAGTCACTATGGATTCGTTCTTCATTAATTAGTATTTTGAAAAAGAGCATCTCCTGGATGTGATGAATTAATTCACTAATGATTTGCTGAATATACATCAGAGCAAACTGCCTTTACCTTTATTACTTTCAATTGTTTTTCCCCATCCCTAGTTGGGGAATTTTTAGTTACTATATATATATTATTTTTAGCTAATATTTATTAGAAAATGCAGTTAATCTTATTCACTATCTAATTGAAGTTACAATGTTCAGCCACATCTTCAACTTTTCCTACATGGGAAGAGTTTTCACATATTTTGGGGCTTGGTTTACTGAAGCCATTACTTTCCAAACTGAGACCAAGGAATGCAATATTGGTTCAACGTTTCATCTTTAGTATGAAAATTAAAAAAAAAAAGATGAAGCTTTAGAACTGGATCACTTCACCCTTTCTCTTCTTTTCTTCTCAATTAAAAATGGTTCCATCTTCTCAATGGCCACCATCCTCTTAGATCTCCAGTTGGGCTCAACACATTCAAGTCTCTGAATTACTTTCTTTATGGTGTTAGCTTTTGGGGAAGGGGGCAGGGTTTCAGGAGGAGGGGAATTAGTTTTGTTTGACCACCACAGCTACTTTTTCCACAATCCAACCTTTTTAGCTGAGCATTTAGGGAACCTTTGCCCTTATTATGCTGTGTCAGGTTGTGAGACTTACCACATTTATGGTACTAAATTCTATAGATTTGGGCTATAGTTACCATATTGGTAGTAGTATTGGCAGCTAAAAATACTCCATATCACCATTATTTAGAGAAAAACAAATTAAAGCAATTCTGAAATTCTGCCTCTCACTCAATTAGCATGGCAAATATGACAAAAACAGAAAATGATGTATGTTGGAGAAACTATGGGGAAAAATAACATTGATGAGCTATTGATAGATTTATATATGAATATAACCATTTTGGAAAGCAATTTAGAATTATGCGCAAAATACTACTAAATAATATGTTTGCTTTTTGACCTAGCTATACTACTGCTACCTCTCTTCCCAAAGTAGATCAAAGAGAAACAATTCTTTTATATATAGAAATATTTAGGGGTGGCCAGGTGGCTCAGCGAGTAAGAGCACCGGCTCCAGTGTCAGGATGACCTGGGGATCAAATCCGGGCTCAGATACTTAGCACCACACCCAGAAATAACTGGCAGTGTAACCTTGGGCAAATTACTTAACCCTGATTGCTTTAAAAAAATATATTTATAGCATCTTTTTGTGGTGACAAAAAACTGGAAACTAAGAGGAATCCAACAATTGAGGAATGACTCAATAAAATAAGATAGATAAATATGATATACTATTAGTAGTGAGAAAATAAATTATTTCAAACAAATGTGGAAAGACTTTTTTGAACTGATATGGAGTAAAGTAAGCAAAACAAGAACAATTTGTACTATAATATCAGTATTATAAAAATGAACAGTTTGAGTATTTTTATAAACTGATAAAGAATGAAATGAACAGAACCAATAGAACAATTTATGCAATAATGACAATAATGAAAAACAAACAGCTTAAAAGCTATAGGAATGATGAGCAATGCAGTAATAATTTATTATTCTAGAGGACCAAAGATGAAATATATTATCCATTATAGAGAGCTTATGGATTTCGGATATAGAATGAGACACATATCTATCTATCCCTCCTTCCCCCCCATCTGTCTTGCTCTCTCTCATTTGTAACAGTCACATATTTTCACTATGCATATTTGTTATAAGAAATTTATTTCTTTTTTCCCCAATGGGGTAGGAATTGGGAAGGAAAGAAAATTGATTACTGTTAATTTTTTTTAATTTGTAGGTGGTGCTACAGATGTGAAATTATGCTTTCACTTTAAGATAGTCAGTCACTTTATTATTAATTTTATGTAGCTATTTAATTTTTTTCCAAGAGACCTATCATGAAGTAGGAATAATCTACAAATATTTGTAATATAAAAACAAAACACCAATAGAACTTAAAAAAGAAGCTGCCTCAAATAAAACCAATTATAGCAACATTCTTTGATCTAGATTATTATTGATTCTAGTTATTCTTTGAAGAATTATGACCTAAAAAATTAATCCTTAGATTCTTTTCAATATAGTGGTTATTCAAATAAATATCAAAACTTTGAAAATTCTTTCTTCTTTTTCAGTTACTTAGCAAATAACCACTAGGTTCTTTTAAAATTAAACAGCTGCTAGAACTGAAGTATGCAGTGGCACTGGAGAAAAGTTCAGAATCTTCCGCGCTGAAAAGACTTATGCAGTGAAGACAGGAAGATGGTATTTTGAATTTGAGGCTGTCACTGCTGGAGACATGAGAGTTGGCTGGAGTAGACCAGGTTGCCAACCTGATCAGGAGCTTGGCTCTGATGAACGAGCTTTTGCTTTTGATGGCTTCAAGGTATGTATACTTTACTTTGTGCTGTCTCAGAAATGATATAAATCTAATTTTCAGAAGCCAGTTACCATAGATTTTTTCCTGGTATTACTTTTAATGTTCTGGTAGCCCAAATGGCTTTTAGTCTATTGACATTTGTCTACAGTGTTCATAGGGAAAACCTAAAACTTGCTAGAACAATGCGGTGGAATTCAGAGGAAAACAAAAAAAAAGTGCATTTATATCAGAAAATGTCATATCCCAGCTAACACATCAAAAACCTGAAACATGTAGTGTGAAGGTTATATTTCCATTAGAGAATGGGCAAGGATTAAATCTACTGTACGATATGGCATATAGCTCATTTTTAAAGAAATAATTTAGTTCTACTTGGTGACTGAAAGCTGTAGAGTTCTAAACTAAAAAGAATTACTTATTTCTAAATCACTAGATAAATATTTGTGATGGGGTGCTACAGCCCCAGCCCTAAGATCATGTCTCTGGAAGCCTCCCAATTTCTCAGTAGGACCCTGTCCTGTGAGAGACTTTTCTCTCGTTGGAGAACACATTCTCTATCAGAACAGACAGAGGGATGCCTGACGCAAGGATTTTTGTCCCTGATCGACCCAAGGACTCTTCCTTCCACCAGGTCCATGCCTCTAACAACTCCATCAATGTCTGCTATACTACCAACACTTTCTCATCCATAGCTCCCAAAACACCTGGACTCATATTATCTAATTAGCATCCCTGACTTTCCTTTCCCACGACCCTTTTCCATATAAATCCCAGCACCATCCTCAGTCTCTTGCAGGTTCCCACATAAGGACCCTTGCTGGCTTTTGCTAAATTGTTAGAATAAACTCTGCAAGTTGATTATGAGAAGACTTGAGTGTGTGAGTTCATTCCAGGCGACTCTTGGCATTCTTTGGGTCCCAGCACCCCAAAACCTTGTCATTTGGAGTCAATGTTATACACAGTATGACTGTTACACTACTCATAATTTCATGGAAATGAGGTATCACTCTTATTTTCTTACCAGAAATGTGAGAAACTGCTCTTTGGATCGTCACTATCTTCTTGACTTACTCTATAGTGAATCTCTCTTTAAAATGTCCATGTTTCATTATAAGATGGAAATTTCTTAGTCCTTTTTATTATCTGATCTGATTTAAAAAAATTCTAGTTGTACAATTGTTGCCCACAGGATCATATACAAAATACTCTGTTTAGCATTCAAATATTTTCATAATCTAACCCTGCCCCCAACAACTTTCTGGTGTTCTTACACCTTATTTCTTACATATTTTGTATATAGTTTTCTTTATATATATTTGTTTTCATTTGATCTCCCTCATTGCATTGTAAGCTATTTGAAGGAAGGATTTCTTTTTTTTAACCTCTTTTTGTATCCCCAGTGCTTAGCATAGTGCTTGGCATATAGTAAACACTTAATAAATGTTTATTCATTGATTGATTGATAGCAAACCCATCTTTTTTTCATTATGTGAAAGAGCCCAAGCCCTTAGGCTAGTACCATAGGGCTAGAGGCCTATATTTGCACCCCTGAAATCAAAGTTCTCATCAGAATATCAAGCTATTATCCCTTTAGCAACTCCAAGTTTGTTTCCCTTCTGAGGGGAGTAAAATATATGTCAAGAATGTTAACATCAGGGACAGCTAGGTGGCAAAGTGAATAGAGCACTGGCCCAGAGTCAGGAGGGCCTGAGTTCAAATCCAGTCTCAGACACTTGACCCTTAACTAGCTATGTGACCTTGGGCAAGTCACTTAACCCCAGTTGCCTTGCCTTCTGCCCTCCAAGGGGGAAAAATGTTAACATCATATTGAGGCCTAAAGGAATCTAGGATTCGCCAGAGAGAAAAGAGAATTATATTCGTAGTTTATGAATTGATTTGAGTTCTCATACGTTTTCTACATTTTCTGTGGGGTAAAATAAAGACTTTTCTCTACTTGTTATTCATTGTTACTTTGCATGTTTGCCTGGGTATTGGGGATCCTTTTATACAAATCTGAGAAGAACTAGATATGAACTATATGCTTCATACCTAGTAGGTACAGTATAGATGGGTGGTTGTGTGAGGTGGTAGAATTAGTTATTTTCTGAATCCAGAGACAAGTAATTCTGAATTTCTTCTCAGGCACAGCGTTGGCATCAGGGCAGTGAACATTATGGGCGCTCATGGCAAGCAGGAGATGTTGTAGGCTGTATGGTTGACATGAATGAACACACCATGATGTTCACCCTGAATGGTGAAATCCTCCTGGATGACTCTGGCTCAGAACTGGCATTCAAGGACTTTGAAGTTGTTGATGGTAAGTAGCAGTTGATTTTATATTGTGTACAAGTTTGCCACATGATAGCTCAAAATCGTTTGTACCGTTATTTTTCTGTTTCAGGGTAGATGAACAGATGAGTGGCTTCTTCAAATCACGAGTATGCCATGTATCTTGTTTGATCAGACATTCTTGTAATTAATTTCTAGAAAAAGTTCCTTATTTGTCAGTTTGTACTTTCCATAGGGCATAAATATCTTTCATTTGTGTGAATCAGGAAACTAAAGGCAGACAATAACATGGTTTTCCTACACATATCAAATGTTCATTTAGGACCCTGAAAAAATTATTTTCTTGTTATTTATTATAATACATCTTCCCTTAGGAATAAGGGCTTATTGAACTTTTCATTTTGGATTTGCTTGGTATTTTGATCATAAAAGAAAACCTTTTTAAAAAGCATTCAAATTCAATGGGGTTTTTCTTAATCAGTATCTTAACAATAAAGATTACCAAACTACCTAGTTTTGCTCTGAAATCTCAAGCCTAAAGCAAACAGAAACTTAATAGATAATGTTTATGGCAGTACCACTTTGTCTGTGTATAGCTTTATAATAGTAATACCAGAAATATCCTGATTTTCTAAGGCATGAATGAAATTTAATTTAATCAATTTATAGGCTATATGATTTGTTTACAGAATGGAAAATAGAACATGATTCAAGGATAGGAATGTTTATAAAATAATGATATTGATTTTGTAAATGTCAACTTTACTGAAACTTTGTAAAGTTAGATTGCAACTAGTTTGTGAATAGATTTAAATATTAAATGAGGGAGTTTCTATTTGGTTGTAGAAGCATTAGGAAACCACTGGAGCTTCTTGAGTAGAAATGTGACATGATCAGACCTGTAGTTTCTTTTTTTTTTTGACGGGGGGAAGGTAGGGCAATTGGAGTTAAATGACTTGCCCAAGGTCACACGGCTAGTTTTTGTGTCAAGTGTCTGAGGCTGGATTTGAATTCAGGTCCTCCTGAATCCAGGACTGGTGCTCTATTCACTGCACCACCTAGCCGCCCCCAGACCTGTATTTTCTAATTGGCAACTCTATTGTGGATAGATTACAGACCTTTAGGAGGCTATTGCTTTTAACAATTCAGGAAAAAAATGATAAAGTGCTGAACTAGAGTGGTGACTTTGTGAATGAAGACAAGAGTAGATAAGGAAGTTATATTATAGAAATGGAATTGACAGAACTTGGCAACTGATTGGATGCATGGAGTGAGGGGAAAGCAAGTAGTTAAGAAACGACTCTGAAGTTATGAAATTCAGGCTATATCCCAGAGAGATAAAATAAAAAGGAAAATGATTCTTATGTCCAAAAATTTTTATAGCAGCTTTTTTGTGGTGGAAAGAATTGGAAACTAATTGGGTACACATCAAGTTGAGAATAATTGAACAAAAATATGGTTCAGTCAATCCTCATTAATTGTAGATTACGTATTTGCAAATTTACCTACTTCCTAAATTTATTTGTAACTACAAAATCAATATTCCATGACATTTTTTTGGTCATTAGGAAACATGGCAGAGTAGCAAAAAAATTGAGTTGGCCAACATACATTTTCCCAGCTGAAGTTGAACAAGGTGGTGCCCTCACTTCTTTTTTCTTCTCTCATACTGTGAACAAGTGTCCTTTTTACTGTATATTTAGTGCACTTTTTTGCATTTTTTGCGTTTTTTGTTGGTGATTTCACTGCTTAAAATGGCCTCTCATAGAGCTGCTGATATTGCAAGTGAATGGCGAATTACACCCAGATCTGAAAGGGTATAGAGAAAGGGCTCATTTTAGTTTAGAAAATACGGTGCTTTTAAGGACGCTGAGCTTGTCTTGCAACAGAAGCCTATCTTTTTCATAGCAATATTCTTCTGGTAATGAAATACAGTTTAAAGAATTAAAATTGAAGGTCACCCAAAGGGCAATGGAGAGGTGCATGGTGGGGGTTTTTAGGGTATAGCATATTGCCAAATGTTTGTAGTTTGTCCTTCAGTTTCAAAGGAGGCCAATTATATCAATGGTAATGACTTGTTCATGAATTGAATTTAAGTGAGGCAGACTTTTCCAAAATTGTCACCCCTCCCTCTTGCTTCCTGAATCATTGGAAGTCCAATGGCAGGATAAAAGTCAGGATGACTGGCAAGGGCTAGGGATATAGTAGATGACCTTGGTGTCTTCATATCTCACCAAGCTCTAAGTTTTCCACAGCTCCAGCTGCCTTTGTGACCTTCATCCACCCATTCCTCTGTGGAAAATTTTCACACACTTGGGGTGAATATCCCCCTAACTCACCAATAGGTTTGAGGCCTGTTGTTTATGATCAACTTGGTTGAGTCCATCTCCCAAGATGATTTACTGGGGTGTTGCCACAACACACGTTCTAGCTTTTTGGAGCCACAGGTGAGAATGGGGTGAATTAGGTGGGCACCAAAGGTGGATGAGCTACCCTGAAAAGGGTTCAGCAAGTCTACTAGAGGTGCTACTCCTCTTGAACACCTCATACAAACCTTGTATAAAAAGTGGCATATAAAGTATTTCATCAGACAAAGATAAAACTGGAAATTGAGTTGCAGAAAGGGATAACTAATGAGCTGTGTGCTTCATTGGTATATTTACAATGTCAAGAGAATTAGAAGAGCCACCATGTTGTTAGATGTTATAATTATCCATGTTAGATGTATCCATGTGAAGGATTTATAGGAAGATATGGACAAGAGTCACAGAAGACAAAAATGAATGAATGGTTTGTAATCTGCACCTGTGGATGGAATAACTACATTGATTAGATCATGTAGATCCATGGAAATATCTAGGAAGTAAAAGCTGAAATCCATGTATTGTATTATTTAAATTTATCTTCATAGGTAATTTCCTTATATTTTTATGAGGTATGAGTAGTCTAGGAATATGCATATACAGTATTTCTTTGGTAGAGTAAATATGAAAAAATACCAGTCTCTTTACAAATAAGGAAAATACAGCGACATCTACAGTTTGATGTGATGTTTCCAACTATTTGCTATTTCCCACTATATAACAAATAATATCGTGGGCCAGTTTATGCTAAAGAGATTCAGACTGTCTCAGATCTACTTTAATAGTTTAAGCATCCTTGCATGATTATTCATGACCCTCCCAGGAACATCTGCTCTGAAGAACAACTCTCCTTGACTTGTACATCAATGTCTATCATAGCTGTAGCTCCAGCTACACTTTCTTATTTTGAGGGTGATAATTGATATTTCCTTAAAAACAGCTACATAAATTCTTGAATTCTAGTTTATAGCACCAACTGATAAATACTTATATATGTGTATGTATATATATATATATACACACACACACACATACTTATGGGAATGTAAATAAGACAAGTGGCATTATAAATTAATAAATATTATTTTGTCACTTAGTGCTGGTTTCCCAGTTGTATGATTTTATTACATTTTAATAATTGATCTATAATAAAGCAAGAGGCATAAATCACATTGGCAGAACAATCTACCATATCTCACTGCATAAGCATCACGCTGTTTTTTGTTTGTTTTTCAGTCCAAAAATTGATTTATAACCTTTCATCAAGTAATTGTCACGTGATATAATTCTGTTGGTTGCTCCACTTAAAAGGTAAACAGAACAGTAATGTATTCACCAGGGGCATATAAATACACATTTATCTCTTGTGTGTTGTGAACCATAAGCCTAGAATTCCCAGTGCACGCGCCTTGTCAGTATATTTTTGAAAGCTGACCTTGTGGTTTGTTTAGAGTGCTGCAGTAATAACTATATTGTGACTCAGCCCAACAAAGAGGCTTAAAGTGCAAGGGGAATAGGAAGGAAGGTGAAGCTGCCATGAGTAAGTCATGTGATATGGTAAGATTTACATCTTCCTGTACGAGCTGAACTGAACAGTTTGTCTGCAAGCTATACAGGTTAGTAATAAATGATTTTTAATTAATACCAGCACAACTTTTTTAAAGCTTCATATAAAGGTGGCATCCAATTTTTTTGAAAAAAAAATTGGCATAAAATCTGCAATAATTATGTGGTGAAATATAATACATTATTTGTAGTGCAAAACCTCTGTCTTATTGCCTTGTTTATGATCTTGCCATAAAGATTATTGCCTCAAATTATTGGTTCATATAACTTCAGTGTACCTTAAATATGTACATTTAATCTTTTTTTCAAAAAATGAAAAGTTTAGAAAGAAGAGATGATATATCAGGTGTGTCATAGTCACATTTTCTTTATAACATATGTACTGTTCTCATTTTTTTTTCATTTTTAAAATCTCTGTTAAATTATAGATGCAGAAAATGC
This sequence comes from Petaurus breviceps papuanus, assembly GCF_028583685.1. NCBI lineage: Eukaryota > Metazoa > Chordata > Mammalia > Diprotodontia > Petauridae > Petaurus > Petaurus breviceps. Next base: position 7,500,961 of record NW_027187293.1, on the reverse strand, counting down.
TTAGTTTGATACTACATTCAATAATGGATAGATTTTTCTAGCCCTTATGTGCATTTAACTATAATTTTTCAGTTTCTCAAACATTTTAAGCATCTACTATGCCCAGGACAGTGGGCAAAATCCTGAGAATATACAAAACTGCTCTTGATGAAGAGGATAGAGTGGCAGAATTGGGACCAAATGCAGATCTTCTGTCTCCGAGTGCTTTTTTCACTACATTGTGCAGCTGAGGGTAGTCTACAATGTCAGTAGATCTTTAGCATTTAAAAAAGAAAGGAACCCACATAGAGTTTTAACTATATACCACTGACCCATTTTTATTTAAGAAATACAAGTTAGATGAATTATTTCTTTGGTTTGATGTGTGTTATCGGAATCTTTGACCTCCCTGCTAAAATTGCCTCCTTATAGTTTGCTTTCTCACACTTGTTTGACTGATAGTTCTTCATGTCAGCTTTGTTAGCTTTCCAAAAAGTGACCTTCTTACATTTAGTTTTCTTTCCTTATCTAAATACTAGACACTGTCTAGTTAAAAAAAATAGCACCTCTCAAGTTTTTCTTGGCAGTGAAGATGTCACTATTCCATTGCAAATCTGTAATATGAAAATTAATGTTTCCAACTGCTTTCTTAATATTACACTCTATTCCTGAGGGATCTTTGGGGTGTGTAGGTGGGGGGGATCAATATATTGGCCAAGTATGCACTCCACATAATATTTATTTTATTTTTAATTTATAGAAAAAATGAATATTTCTGTAACATAGTATAATAAAAAGATGATTTAACATAAAACTTCCCATTTATTATATACAACTTACTATTTCTTTTAAATAAATAATAATCATGTAAATTTTTTTCTTTTTTTTTCTTCCTTCCACCTGTCCTTTTTCTCTCCGACAGGATTCATACCAGTATGCAGCCTAGGTGTGGCTCAAGTGGGAAGGATGAACTTTGGGAAGGATGTCAGCACCTTGAAATATTTCACTATCTGTGGGTTACAAGAGGGTTATGAACCATTTGCTGTTAATACAAACAGGGATATTACAATGTGGCTGAGCAAAAGGCTTCCTCAGTTTCTTCAAGTACCATCAAACCATGAACACATTGAGGTCTGTTTTCTATATTGAGTTCTTCAGATGTTTATTGGGCATTTTTTGGGGGGAAAACACAGTTTTCTGTAACTGTTAAGGGAAATTCAAAAAAGAAATATAATATAGGCCTCACTTTGGGAACCAGCCTGTGATGCTTTTAACCTGTTACCTCCTGTGCCTCCAGTTTTTCTGTGAAACTTCAGAATCTGCTAGTTTTCCCTACTGATTTTTCCTGTTCCTAGTACACTTTGGTCTAGTTCTGGGCTCTCTTCATCTACCTACTGTAGAACTGATTATAAATTTTTACTTAACCTTTGCCCTGATAGCTGTCAAATAAATATATATCTTTAAGGGGCTTCCTTTCTTCGGGAATTAGTTCTTTTAGATAATTCTTCCTTTAAACCTATAGTAGAACAAAAATACTTTGTAAGTGAAATGGTTAATAATAGACATTCAGAAATCTGACCTTAGACACTTGACATACTTACTAGCCTTGTGACTTTGGGCAAGTCACTTAACCCCAATTGCCCTGCCTTCCCCCTCCAAAAAAAACCAACCAAACAAAAAATAATCATAGGCATTCTGCTCTAGTAGTAAGAACGATGTCATGGTTTCTCCTAACTCAGTAAAAATGCAGAATTTAAATGTCTTTGAATATTTCTGCCATGCTTAATCACTTGTTTTAGAAGCAATAATCTACTTATTCACAATATTTATTATAGCCACCCAATGTCAGTATATGATTTTCTTCTGCTATTAAGTACTTTTCCAGATACCATTACTGATATAGCTATTGATCTCATTGATAAACAATGACTTATTGGGGTGGCTAGGTGGCAAGTGAATAAAAGTGCCAGCCCCGGAGTCAGGAGGGAGCACTTGAGTTTGGATCCGCCCTCAGACACTTAACACACACACACACACACACACACACACACACACACACACACACACAAATAACTAGCTGTGTAACCTTGGGCAAGCTATTTAACCCCCATTGCCCTCCAAAAAGGCAAAAACAAAACAAAAAAATGACTTATTTCTTTTCCATATGCAGTTCCAGGCTCAATTTATTCTATCCTTATTTTTTGTAGTAAGGAGTTAAGTAAAACTTAAAACCATTCATCGGATTAATGACAGAACTAAGAATGTATCTCCTTCTCCAGGGAATGAATCAGCCCAGTAAACTAATCAATGTAAAGTCATTTATTAAGTGAGCACCATGATGAGTACTTGATGTACAGCTAGAAAAGCAAGGCAGTCCTTGCACTCAAACAGCACAGAGGCCTGAGGGAAAGGGGGGATGGAAAAGCCCAGAGGACCTTGCTGTGCGGCTGATGAGCTTATGATGAGATCTGGTGTTCCAGAGGGTCCAGCAGTAGGGTGAATGTTAAGACCAAGAGGTCTAGACAGAACAGGGGCCATATAGACTGTATTGTCTACTGATCTTCCATCTTACTAGACAGTTTGTAGTAGTAACATTCTACTCATCAATACAGTATGAGCAGCCATGTCAACCATGCAACTGGGGGTCTAGAAGGGCCCAGAACCAAAACTGTTAGGAAAGTTGGGCATAGGCTTCAGTGCTGTAGAGGAACAGGCACTCTGGACTCCCTTCCCTGAGCGTGAGCATGTGTGTTTAGCATTGAACAGCAGGAAAAAAGAGGAAAAGAGAAGGGGGAATTGACAGTGAAGTTAAGGGGAAGGGAGGATCCCAATGAGATCTAGGCAGAGGAGGGACTAGAGTGGGAATTCCTAATCTAAGTCCACTCTGCCCTCTTGTCCCCATTGGGATCTCAGTCCTCTCTATTTTGCACCTGTATCCTTTAGAAAAAAAATTTAAAGTTTAAGCAATTTATGAGAATTGGAAAGTGCAAAAGTGTATTTTAATCTTTAAATCTTTAAAAAGAAACAAAAGATATGATTTAAATTATTGTTATTTTCACTTGTTAGGTGACCAGGATAGACGGCACTATAGACAGCTCTCCATGTTTAAAGGTTACTCAGAAATCTTTCAGTTCACAGAACAGCAGCACAGATATCATGTTTTACCGCCTAAGCATGCCTATTGAGTGTGCAGAAGTATTCTCCAAAACTGCTGCAGGAGGGCTACCAGGAAACAGCCTATTTGGCCCGAAGAATGACTTGGAGGATTATGATGCAGATTCTGATTTTGAAGTTCTAATGAAGACAGCTCATGGTCATTTGGTACCTGACAGGGTAGAAAAAGAAAAAGAAGCCACAAAGCCAGAGTTCAATAACCACAAAGATTACACTCAGGAGAAACCTTCTCGTCTGAAACAAAGGTCATTAATGTTTAAAGTGTGATTTTGGCTATGCGGTCAGTCTTTGTGAGGGAGGGGAGGTTGTAGAAGATGGTAAGGGATCTTCCACTCTCTAATAGCTTATTCACATCTAAAATTAATATAAATTCTTTTAATAACAATAATTCATATACAGCACTTTCAGGTATATAAAGCATTTTACATACATCATTTGAATCTAATAACTCATATTTTGTATAGAATTTTAGAGTTGTAAATCATTTCCCTTAACATATTCAAAAAATCTACTAAGTAAAAAATAATTATTATTGAGAATTAATATGATTGAGAAATTTTTGGTATTCTCAATTTAAAAATAAAGAAACTGAGACTCAGAGATTTTAACTGATCTATCTAGTCACATAGCCCTTCATTTATATCAGAAGGATGTTTTCCCCCAAGAAGATAAGAAGATTAGTAGTCTTGATTGAAAGCTAAAGTGCATCCATTTTATCAATTATTTTTATGTTTCCAGTTTAGCTATAGATGAAACCATAATATCAGAAGTCTTTTAAGACAATACAGTGATGATTTTCCACCAAAAATTACAGTGACAAAGATGAACTATGAATAATGGTATAGGTGATGGAATTATCTGAGCCAAATGTAATGTTTTGTAGATCATATAAAAAGTGGATATTATGTCTCTTTCTTGTATAAGTTACTACTATGTGACTATGTTCATTCCTCAGTCCTTTAACACTTTCCAGGTTTATGCTCAGAAGGACAAAACCAGATTATAGCACAAGCCATTCTGCAAGACTCACTGAAGATGTTCTTGCAGATGACAGGGATGATTATGATTACTTAATGCAGACATCTACGGTATGAAGTTTCTGTCTTTTACCTTTTTAAATTAAAATTTTATTTGATAGTTACTATGTTGCACATTTTACAGTTTACAAAATTATATTTTACTTTCCCAAATTTCAGAAATTTCTTTTCAAAAATGATTGCTCAGTTTTTTTTTCTATTTTAAGAATTAATTTTTAAGGTTCATTTTTATAGCATGTGGGTTTGTCTCAACAAGGGGAAAGCAAATAAGATACAGTGGAATTTTTATTTGAGAAAAGATATTTCCATGAGAAAATGAGCCTATTGAGGTTTTATGCATAATTTATTTGTAAAATTAAATAATACTACTTGATTTTCAGAAGTACATATAATCTCTAATATTCTTCTACATGGTTCTTTGCCTGAGAAATCTCATTTATTAGGTATTTTAGGTATCAGGTAGTTTGCTGTGGAAATAAATAGGAAGGAATAAATATGCGATATATTAATTAGGAAGAAGCAACATGATTTGCCAACTGAGTAGGTATATAAAGTGTGAGAGAGAAAAAAGTTAAAGATAATTCCAAGGTGATGGATCAGTAATGTTATGAACAAAAAGACAGAAATTCAGGGGATTGACAAATGATGAAAAGATGATGAAGTAAAATTTGGGGCATGATGAGTTTGATTTCCCAGGAAGACATTAAACAGAGTTGGAAATATGGGACCAAATTTCTGGGGTAATGTTGGGGGATGGAAATAATGATTTGAAAATCATCTGTATAGATATGAATATTTTTTCCATGGGAAAGGGGTGAGATCACCAAGGGAGAGAAATATGAGAAAAAAGTAGAGGGCAAAGGACAAAACCTTAGAAGACATCCACATTTAAGGGATGTTTTGGCTTTTTTATTTCCAGTACATGCACATAGTAGGAACTTAATACATTTTTGAAATTTAAATTGAAGAGGACAAGTAGCCAGTAAAAGAGATAGAGAAACAGTTGATGATGTGGTAGAAAAATTAGAATGAAGGGTTATAGTTTTCCATATTTAAGCAAGGACTACTTTTCCCCTGCCAGTGTATTTGTCTTACCCTCTCTCTTCTAAACCCCAAAAGGGAAAAACAGTATCAGTTATAATGTCCCTGTGTCTGATTCAGATTCTTACATACTTAAAAAAAACTTCAAGATTGAACAATTTCTTATAGTTTTAAGAAGTGAAATATTTAATTACTGAGTTAAGGAAAGAAAGATATATTCAAAAGAACTAAAAATTGTATTCTAAAGTCACCCTCAAGGAAGAATACATTTGTTCTGGCTCGAAGGTTTCAGAGGCTTACAGGCAAAATGAAATAATGTGTATATTCCAAATCTGTTATACTTGAGAATGAAAAAAATGCCCACAGATAATTTAGTTTATTTCCTTGAAAATAAATCTTCCTCTTTCACTATTTCTGATTTCTCATACATATATTTTTTTGTGAAATTATTACTCTGTTACTAAGTACCTTCATTAGGTTAGGTAATCTTTAACAGAAGAAATGAATGTTTTTAGGCAGATTGGAAGTTGAGACTAAAACTAATGTATTATTGTAAACCATTTTGTAAACCAGTTATCTCATTGATAATCTATTCTTAACATTTATACAGTATTATTATTCTGTGCGAATTTTTCCTGGGCAAGAACCTGCTAATGTTTGGGTAGGCTGGATTACATCAGATTTCCATCAGTATGACACAGTCTTTGACTTGGACAGAGTTCGGACAGTAACAGTTACTCTGGGAGATGAAAAAGGAAAAGTACACGAAAGGTTGGTTTCCTTTACTTTTATTTGAATTGAATAAAATTTAATGTAAATTTTGCATGTGTTGATGAACTTGTAGAGTTGTTTCTTGAATTTAATGTCCAAGGTAATAGTCATTGAATAGAAACAATTTAACCTGGCTGTTCATATCAGTGTCCCTTTTGGTACCCTTTCCCATAAGTCAAGATTTTGAATCTAAAGAAAATAATATTGTTAAATAGACAGAACTTATCTGCTATGGGTAATAATTGTATTTTCAAGTGGTTTTGTACTTGACTGACAATGGGGTGGGAGGGAACAAAAAATTCTATATTCATGATTTTAGGTATTTGTGATGAGTAATTATTATATATTCAGGGTTAGTTTGATATATGCATCTTGGGAAATGGTCAGTCATGGTGGGGAGAAGAATATGGAGACAATGTGGGATAATAGTTTAGAGTAGGTGGCTAGAATTTGAATGGAGACTGAGGAGTAGTGGGTTCTTTTCTCAGCTTTGCCATTGACTCGCTGTGTGGCTTTGGGTAAGTCACTTAATCTTTCTGTGCCATCTTTATTTTCCATTTGTAAAAATGAATCAAACTCAAACCAAACCTTCAAAAAAGTGAAGAAGTCTTTGTCTTCCTTGCAGAATAAAACAAGAGAAGATCTAACCATTCCCATCCACTTCTGTGCCCATCCATCCTCTCTGGTCTGCTGGGGCAGGTTTTCTTGGAAAGAGCTCTCCATAGTGTTGCTTCTTTCCTGTACCTCCCAATGTCATTTTCAGTTACTGGGAAACTTTATCCCCTGCTTTCATATAAAAGAGCCTGAAAAGTTGTGGGATTAGTACAATTCTGATGAAATGCCTTGCTTTAGTATGGGAGCAGGAGCAGCAAACTTCTAGTAGATTTCTCAGGGGAAACCTTTGGCTTTCAGAGATGGCGACCATTTAATGAGTTTCCTATAATAAGAAAATAGCTATTGTAAGGATAGGCCTGCTGAGTGGGAGAGATGATTTTGATGTGTGTGGATGGGAGGAGGGGGGTTAGAGATGTAGAAGAAGTTATTGGGGAGACAGTCTTATATAGATGGCACACAGAGAGACAGTCAACTCTTGATTATTCAGAGGCCTATTATCTAGTTTGTTGATTATCCAAGCACTTCATTTTAACTCCTCTCCCTCCTCCTGCCTTACTTTTGGCTGGTTTGCTCTACTTGTACTAGAGAGTGACAGAAGAAGGGAAAGAAGTCGGCTTTACTGCTTATTACCATCTCTGGCTAATGGTGGGGCAAAATGTTAAAACTAATGGCTAAAATCAGTTTTTTCATTGTTGTCACTGGATTTTTTTATATCTTTGCAAAGCACATCCCATATTATAGGTGACTGGGAGTTGACTATAGAGGGATTTTGATGTATAGCCAAATTTTGTGGATCTTGAATATTTGGTGGCTTACCTACCAATGTAATAAAGCCGTCTTTTTGATAGTATATAGAAAGAAATACTTCTTGACTCAGAACAAGGAGGAAAGGGCATGAAAATAAAAGTTATAATTGTTATTTATGTATAGTTGAACTTTTTTGAACCTCAGAAAAAAGTAGTTTGGTTTGAGTTTTTTGAGGGAAGGTGCAGGTCAATTCTTACTTTTCAAACTTGTTGACCTGTCCCTATTAGGTATGAAACTTAGAAGAGTGTAAGACCTGATTCAGAATTCCCACTGAAGTCAACAAGTTTTGCTCAGAACCACAGAATCAGGTCCATTATGCACCTATCCCATTACAGCATGCGCTTGTTGCTTGCGCAGTATAATTTAGGTTTAGTGTGCAAAATGTACATGTTTGCTGTATCTGTGGGTGTACATAGATTAAATGTCTTTTGAAATTCAGCATCAAACGCAGCAACTGCTATATGGTGTGTGCGGGTGAGAGCATGAGCCCTGGGCAAGGACGCAACAATAATGGATTGGAGATCGGCTGTGTAGTGGATGCTGCCAGTGGGTTGCTTACCTTTACAGCAAATGGCAAGGAACTGAGCACATATTACCAGGTACCTATTTCCTTGCTGACATCACATTTTTAGGGTTTTATGGAATATTTATTCCGTTTAAGGGAAATACTCTTTTTTTTGAAAGATATTGATGTTGGTGAAACTATCTTTATAAAGCAGATTTGAATAATTTTTAAAAAATGTCTTAATTCTGCCTGTTGATTCAAGTTTTAATAAGAATTGTGTCTTGAGACTTTGAAGGAAAAGGTGCTGTAAAACCCCAGGAAAAAGCCCATAATAAATAGAAATGTACTCTATAACTATTTTTTGAAAGATATTCAAAATATGAAGGAAAATTCTGCAGTCATTTGCTGTGATTTATTCCGTAGTAATTTCAAAAATATATTATCTTAGAATTTCTTATTTTTCAGTTCTTATATTTATATATTATTTTAGGTTGAACCAAGTACAAAATTATTTCCTGCAGTTTTTGCACAAGCCACAAGCCCTAATGTTTTCCAGTTCGAGTTAGGAAGAATAAAGGTAAGTAGAGGAATTGACATTTATTTTTTTGTATTGGGATTCACAAAGAACTGTCTTATCAGGTTGAATTGGGTATTTTATTAGCATTCAGTATAGTTAACTCTCAGTATCTTCAACTTTAGGCTCTCTTTTTAATGAGCCTTTCAGCTCCTGAATGCATACATGAGGGTAGCAGTTCTCAAATTTTTTGCTTTAAGTACCCCTTCATAGACCTAAAAATTATTGAAAGCCTCCTTCCCTTCCATTTCCCCCTCCCCCGCCATGAACTTTTGTTTATGTGGATTATATTTCTTTTTACCATAATATAAATTAAGATATCTTAGCATTATTATGAAAATGGGGGACCCCAGACCACACATTGGAAAAGGCTACATTGGAGCGCCATTGGTATTTCCAAGATCTAAAGAAGAACTGGTTTTATTGACCTGAAAAATTAAGTGTAACTATTGATAATGCTTAATTTCTAGAGAAAAGTTTATACATGAAATACATCTGACTTAAGAATTTGGAGAGTATAATAAAATTTAGAAACATTGACTTTCATTAATTATTCAGTGATTTTTTATAATTTTCAGATCACTAAGAGTAGGAAAAAATTGAAAACATTAAGGGCAAGACTGAATGTGCATATTATTTTTTAGGGAATAGAAAGCTGGCTGTGTTTCAAGTCCCTACAGTGGCTAGGCAAATCATTTAGTCTCTCATGGCTCTAGGAAACTTTCTCTAAGACTTTAAATTGCAGGAGAAGGTATTAACCTGTATTTGTAGTTATTTCTCTCACCCAAATGTCTCCTATATCAGTGAAAATGTCCTCCACTTCTGTCTCAACTTCATCATTCAACTGAAACTATTTTCTGCAAAGTTACCAGCGATTTAATTGCCAAATTTGATGACATTTTCTCAGTCTTCATCCATAACCTATTTATGTATTTTGACACTATTTGACACCTGCTTCCTGTGGTTACTCTCCCTCTTCCTTAAGTTTTTGCAATACTGCACTCTCCTGGTTTTCTACCTACTTGTCTGACCACTCCTTAGTCTCTTTTGCTAGATCTTCATCTCAGTCATGCACATTAACCATGGGTATTCTCTAAGGTCTGCCCAGTTCTCTCCACTCACATGAGTTCAGTTATCATCTTTATGCAGATAATTACCAGATGTGTATATCTGACCTCATTGTTTCCCTAGTCCTGTATCACCAATTGCCTTTTGGACATCTCATTTTGTATATCTCATAGGCATATCAAACTTAATATGTCCAAAACATAACTTGTTATATTTTTCTCTCAAATCCTCCCCTCTTCTCACATTCCCTATTACCATCAAGAGTACCATCATCTTTCCAGTCACTTGGGTTTACAACCTCAGTGTCATCCTTGACTCCTTATTTGTACTCATACCATACAGCCAATAAAATTTAATAGATTAAAATTGCACTAAGATTTTTGGGATCTGCATTATCTCATCTTTTTGTTTTTACCTTCTTATGTATGTCTTTTCTTTCAACTCACACAGCCACCACCCTAGTTCAGGCCCTTATCACCTTTTGCTTATTAAACTTTTGCAATAGCCTTCTGATTGATTGTTCTACCTCAAGTCTTTGACCACTCTTATCTGTTTTCCACTTGGCTACCAAAATGATCTTTCTGAAGTGCGCATCTCACCATGACACCCCTTATCCAGTAAACCTCAGTAGTTTCTTATTTTTCTAAGTTGAAATATAATATCCTCTCTTTCCATTTAAAGACCTTGATAACTTGGCACTACTCTATTTTCCAGTCTTATACTTTTTTCCCTCTACACTGTCAATGATCAAGTTATCCTGGCCTATATGACATTCTTTTCATACAACACTGTATTTCCCAACTCTGTTCCTTTTTACTGGCTGTTCCCCGTGCCTGGAATGACTTCCCTCATCACCTCCAGTTCATAACTTCCCTGGTTTCTTTTAAGACTGAGGTTATAAGGGGCGGCTAGGTGGCGCAGTGAGTAAAGCTCTTGCCCCTGAGTCAGGAGGACCCAAGTTTGGTTCCGGCCTCAGACACTTAACACACACACACACACACACACACACACACACACACGCACGCACGCACGCACACACACACACACACACACACATTAGCCGTGTAACCTTAGGCAAGTTACTTAACCCCAAATGGCCTCCAAAAGGCAAAAAAAAAAAAAAAAAAAGACTCAGGTTATAACCTAATTTCTGCAGGAGGCCTTTCCTAGACCTTCTAGTACTAGTCCCTTCCAAGTACATACATCTTGTATGCATTGACTATTGGCATATTGACTTCCCCATTGGAATGTAAACTTGTCTTGAGCAGAATCATGTTTTTTCCTCTCTGTGTATTCTTAACTTTTAGTACAGTGCTTGTACCTAGTAAGTACTTAATGAATATTTGTTGACTGATCCTCACAGCAACCCTTGAGGTAGATGATATTATAATCACTATAGTTTAGCCTTTCTTCATATCTAACCTAGATTATTACAACAGCCTCCTCATTGCTTTTCTTACCTCATCTCCCCACTGTAGTCTCTTTTCCATTGTGCAGGGTGGTTGAAGGCATGATGCCAGGCTTAGTAGGTTCTTGGTAAATGCTGGTTGACTGATTTAACTCATATCTGAACATTAGTCTCCTTGCAAGAAGACTTCTAGTTATCTTCTAGGAATCTTATAACTTATTGAGACATCGAATTGCAGCCTTGAACTTTTTAGGAAGTTTTTTTTTTTCTTGCATCAATCTCCAAATCTTTCTCTATAGGTTCTACCTTAGGTTTCTGTTTCTTCCTTCTGAGACCCAGTCAAACAAAACCCTATCAAAATTGAGAGTAACTTTCTATATGAAAATAAATTAGTATTAGTTACAAAAACAAATATAATTTATAGCTTCTGTTCTTGAAGACCTTAGAGTCTGATAGGATTTGAGCCACAGCTCTTTCGCAAACAGGCAGCTAGATGGCACAATGTATACAGTGCCAGGCCTGAGGTCAGAAAGGCTCATCTTACTAAGTTCAAATCTGGCCTTGACACTTATCAGCTGTGTGACCCTGGGCAAGTCACTTAACTTAGTTTCCTCATCTGTAAAAATGTACTGGAGAAGGAAATGGCAAACTACTCCAGTATCTTTGCCAAGAAAACACCAGATGGGTTCATGAAGAGTCAGATATGACTGAAAAATGTTATGACATCTGTCCCAAGCCATGTAGCTATAGTCAGATATTTAAACTGAGTCCCACTTGACCCACTTTCAAAAGAAGGGATAATACATGCACTACTAGCCTCACAGTGTTGTGAAAAATGTCCTTTGTGGAATATTAAATGTTATGTAAATGTCAGCTACTGTTAGATTGCAGAAATATTTAAATGATCTTTTCCTCTACTTTGCTTTTCTCAGAATGTAATGCCACTGTCAGCTGGATTATTCAAGAGTGAGCATAAAAACCCCATCCCACAGTGCCCTCCACGCCTCCATGTGCAATTTCTCACACATGTTCTTTGGAGCAGGATGCCAAACCAGTTTCTTAAAGTGGATGTTTCCCGAATCAGTGAACGCCAAGGCTGGCTAGTGCAGTGTGTGGATCCTTTGCAGTTCATGTCCCTTCACATCCCAGAAGAGAACAGGTTGTTTTTGTTTGTTTGTTTGTTTTTTACATAAGAGCCTTGAACTTTTTGGGGGGAAATGTTTTTTTATAAAAGGCAAAACAAAATAAAATAAACACTCTTAATTACCTTTGACTGATAAGACTCTTTTCTTTGAGTCAAATTGGAATTTGATTTTTCCAATGAAATGCTGAGTAAAAAAATTCAGTTTGTTTAAATTCAATTTAACATACATTTATTAACTGTGCTGGAGACTTAGAAAATGATTGCTGTCATTTTACCTCTAATCTCTTAACAACATATATAAAATCTACAAGTACCTGCTGTGATAGAAGAGATAAACTCTGGGTTAAGATCTAGGATTGAAAAGTAAAGATGTGAAGTAATACATGTCTGTTTTCTTTTGCTTGAGCAACTATAGGAGACAATCTCAATTTCAATAACTTTAAAACTGGGAGTCTCTTTTAGAGGTTTTACATCATAAAACTATTTTAGAAGTATTATTACCACATGGATCTACCCATTGTATTAAATAATTATCTTTGGAGGTTTATATATACTCTTGTTGGAGCCAGGTACATTACTGATGTCCCTTTATTTTGATTATAACACTTTTCTTCAGCTTTGAAATTCTAATGATTTTGCTTCTTTCAATTTGGGGTAAGTGTTAATGTTTGTTTATGTGTATTTTAATTAGAGTCAAATATTTTTTATATGATAGAAGCAGAAATTGCAAACATATTTTCCCACCTCTGGTAAATATAGTCTGTATTATCCTGGACAAATCACTAAACCTCCCAGTGCTCTAGGCCCCTCTCTGAGATTATAAATGACAGAGAAGATGCTGATTCCTATTGGGAGAGGAAGTTTCCTCACTTGGGATTTCCCAAGTGAATTGGGATCTCAGTAAGATCAGTGTCTTTCCCCAACCCTATGTTCCTACCTTATCTGTATTTTGTTTAATAATTCAATTAATAAAATTGAAACTTTAAAAATTATTGTTTTTATAATGAATTAAGTTGTTTCTTGTAATATAGAGTGTGATAAAACCCTTTAAGTTTAAAAGCTCAGACCCTCTCAGCTCAATTTTTGGTTTTCCGAAAGGAACCATATTAGTATTCAGATCAGTTCTGGATGAAGAGCAAAGATTCCACTTTAGGCAGAATTTGGGCATATATAATAGGTATGTTATAATAAAGAAGATGCAGATTTGCTTCCATTTGTCTGGCTACCAAAAGGGCTTAGAGTAGATATTGACTAAATTTATTCTTTTTTTTTTCCCTTTCGGAGGGCAATTGGGGTTTAGTAACTTGCCCAAGATCACATGGCTAGTTTTTATTTTTTTTTGGGTGGGGGCGCCTGTTAAGTATCTGAGTCCGGAACCGAACCTGGGTCCTCCTGACTCTGGGGGCAGCGCTCTTACTCACTGCACCACCTAGCTGGCCCTACTAAATTTATTCTTTAACTACCTTCAGATGCATTTTGAAAATTCATTTCAACAAAGATTTTGCAAAGTGCGTATTACATGAAGAACACTAATCACTAGGAAAAATATGAGGATTGGCTAAGATGTAGACTCCACCTTCATGGAGGTTGAAGTCTAGCAGGGAAATAGGTATGGCATATGCACAAATAACTTTTAAAATGTCAGTGATAGCATATCTCTAATTAGTGAGAAGATGACATTATTCAGATGGTACCTGGGCTATTTCCTTTTAAAAAAAATGCATCTTTTATAATATGAATAAATACTCTTTAATATATATTTTTAGAAGTTTGAATTTTCATTCTTTATCAAAAATAGTGACCTCATGTGCTGATATTGAAACTATATTAATATCTAAATAAATAACTTTATATTTACTGTTCCCAAATTTTTTCTCTAATGCAGGATTTTTAATATATTTCTTTAAGCTTGTTGCTAATACCCATAACCTTTTACAGGTCTGTAGATATATTAGAATTGACGGAACAAGAGGAATTGTTGAAGTTTCACTATCATACTCTCCGCTTGTACTCAGCTGTCTGTGCTCTTGGGAACAACAGAGTGGCTCATGCTTTATGCAGCCACGTGGATGAACCCCAGCTTCTCTATGCTATTGAGAACAAGTACATGCCAGGCCTTTTGCGCACAGGCTATTATGACCTGCTGATTGACATTCACCTTAGCTCCTATGCTACAGCCAGGCTGATGATGAACAATGAATTCATTGTCCCCATGACAGATGAGACAAAGAGTATCACCCTTTTCCCTGATGAGAACAAAAAGCATGGTCTCCCAGGGATAGGCCTCAGTACTTCCCTGCGGCCAAGGATGCAGTTTTCATCTCCCAGTTTTGTAAGTGTTAGTAATGAGTACTACCAATATAGCCCTGAGTTCCCACTGGACATCTTAAAATCCAAGACCATACAGATGCTGACAGAAGCAGTTAAGGAGGGCAGCCTCCATGCTCGGGACCCAGTAGGAGGGACCACTGAATTCCTCTTTGTACCTCTCATTAAACTTTTCTACACCCTACTAATCATGGGGATATTTAATAATGAGGATTTGAAACATATTTTGCGGTTGATTGAGCCCAGTGTTTTTAAAGAAGCTGCCAATCAGGGGGAAGAGAATGAAGTGCTGGAGAAGGAACTTAGCATTGAAGATCCAGTGTTGGACAGAGGAAGTGAAGAAGAAACCAAAGGAGAAAAGATACCCAAGGAAGGATTGCTTCAGATGAAACTTCCTGAGCCTGTTAAATTGCAGGTAATTTTATAGAATTTAGAAAAATTTCTCTGTAATTCTCCCCATATGATTTAAAATTTTTATTTTAACCCTCTCTTGTAATGGATTGTCAAAATTCTGATGTATATGTGAAATCGTGTGTGTGAATGTGTGTGTATGTATGTATGTATGTATTACACCAATACTTTGCCAAGTACTGTGGAAATAAAGATGAAACAGACTATGCATATACATATAGAGGTATAAAAATATACATACAAAGTAATTTTGAAAAAAGGCACTAGTAATTGGGAAATCAGAAAAGACTTTATATGGAAGGTGATATCTGAGCTTAGACTTGAAGGAAATTAGAGAACTCTAATAGGTGTAGGTTGAGGAAAGAAAAAATTCTTGGTATGGAGGGACAGCCAGTGCAAAGGCCCAGACATAGGCCTTTGCACTGGCTGTCCCCCATGCTGAAATGGGAAGTGGAGTATAGAGTATGAGATACAGTAAAAAAGGCCAGTTTAGCTGGGTTGTTGATACATGAAGGCAGGTTTGGCTGTATGACATGAAGCCAAGTAATGTGTTTCAGGGCTGGAAAGGTAGATTTGGGCCAGGTTGTGAAGGGATTTAAACAGCAGAAAAAATTTATATATGATCCTAGAAGTTAAGTTGATATTTTGATCATGCAAGATGGTATCATACCTGAAATAGGCAAGTAATGATGTTTAATTTCATTAATAAGGGTAGAGAGAGGAACTTTTATCTTCTCTGATGCTCTAAAACTGTCAAAGTTTCTCTGTTACTGTTTTTTTGGGGGAAAGGCATCAGGAAGATAACAAAATATAGTCTTAGTTACCCTCTCTTATTAATAATTTCCAGTTTTCTTCCTTTAGCTTTGGAAAATAATATTACTCGATATGTTAGCTAATTAGAAATACATGAAGTTAGAATATATCTTCCCATTCCCAGAGATACGTGGCTTTTTTAAATGGCAAATTTATTTTGCACAAAAATGTGTAAAATCATTACATAAAAGCTGTCTTACTATTTTGGAAGTACCTTCTATAAAGTTCATTATTCTGTTCTATTTTCATCTCCAGAGACAATATGATATTTTTGTTAAAGAGCTTCTTCCATGTATTAATATCACAATTGCTGTTGAGTGACACTAAATAGTTTTCTGAACTTGGACAATATCAGTCTATGAATAGGCAGATCTCTACCTTACATGGGCTGTAATGTGTGGGTATATAGTTTTATGTATTATATACATATATACACATATATTAAGCACATGCACACATGTAATTACACACATACATACACACTTCAGTATTACATAAAATCCATGCAATAGTTTTAATCTTTATAAAGGAAGAAATTATATGTAATGGTCTTCTTGTCTTTTCAGATGTGTCTTCTACTTCAGTACCTTTGTGATTGCCAGGTACGGCACAGGATAGAAGCCATCGTTGCCTTCTCAGATGATTTTGTAGCTAAACTTCAAGATAATCAGCGTTTTCGATATAATGAAGTTATGCAAGCCTTAAACATGTCTGCAGCATTAACAGCTAGGAAAACAAAGGAATTTCGATCTCCACCTCAAGAGCAGGTACAATCCAGCCAGCTGAAATGAAAATTCCTCTTTTCTACACCTGGTATAGTTCATTCAGATCTATGTCATGAGGAATTAAGCTGTACATTATATAATGTGCTTTGTGCTCTGATGTAATAATTTCTTCACATTACTTTTGTCTTTGGGGTTGTTGTCTTGTGTTCTTGCAATGCTTGCCTTTTTGAGGCTTTACTTACTATCGTTGTACCCAGAAAATGCAAACAAGACCCAAGAAACAATTTAGAATTGGACCCTTTATTATACACCATGTTGGCTGATCAGGTCACATGGCGGGCTGACAAGGTACCACCCCACCGTCCCAGGTCTTACAGTAGCAATCTCATGTAAAGCCTCAGTTTTTAAAGGGATGCTAGGTGGCCAACAGTTAGGTATTATATAAGCAGAAACTTGCAGAGTCCAAAAACAGTGATTGGTCAGTACACACCTCGAAATTCCCTCTGGTGCCAAGTCTCACTGACCCGGAAGCCTGCCCACCTCTGTGAAAGTGGGCTGCTTGGGTAAGGGTGGACATCCTTTGGGGGAGGGTGGAAGTGACCTGGCAGTCTGCTCACTTCCCTGAGAGAGGGCTGAGGTTGGGCAATGGAAAAACCAGGTACAATACTATGAACACAAATTACTTTAAAGTCCTTTAATCTTGCAGAGAAAATTTTGGGCGCAAATTTGCAACAGGACTTAATGAAAATTAGTTGATACTGTCATGGAAACTGAGAGGAAGCTGTAATGGTAATGGAATTTAAAGATCCCCTTGTATTAGCTTGGTTTTCCAGTTGTGTTAAAACCCAGAGCTTTTGAATCCCACTTGTGGGATGGATTTGTTGAAGGGAAGAGAGGGGGCTGAACTGAGAGGAGCTGGTGCCATGGATTTAGAGAGAGGCCCAAGCAGAGAGAGACCAGAAGAACTTTTGGGATCAACATCATGGAGGCAGAGAGAGAGAGAGAGAGAGAGAGAGAGAGACAGAGAGAGAGAGAGAGACAGAGAGAGAGAGAGAGAGAGACAGAGAGAGAGAGAGACAGAGAGAGAGAGACAGAGAGAGAGAGAGACAGAGAGACAGAGAGAGAGAGAGAGAGGCAGAGAGGCAGAGAGGCAGACAGACAGACAGACAGAGAGAGAGACAGAGAGAGAGAGAGACAGACAGAGAGAGAGAGACAGAGAGAGAGAGACAGAGAGAGAGAGAGACAGAGAGAGAGAGAGAGAGAGATAGAACTGCCAGCCAAAGCCACCCAGATTGCTGAGGGCCAGTTGGAGCTGCCCACATGACTTTTGAGAACTGCCACCTGAAGCTGCTGAGAACTGATGAGGCATAACTGTGGTGCCAAAATCTTTGAAGAGGGTCTTGCTAATGTTTTCAGAGGTCCTGAGACTGTTCTGCAGGCAGAGAGTGAATTGATGAGGACCCTGGAAATGTATATTGTGGCTTTGTTAAGCTTTGTGTCCCCAGGAACAGAGATTGCTGAGAATTTGCCTCTGGTCAAGATGAAGCAAAGTCCTCTTCTTGGGTACTGAATGCTGTGATGATATTGTAAACTTGTTATGGCTTAGGGGTAGATGGCCTTTGTGTTCTCCACTACCCCTTTGAAAGGATGCTTGGTGGTGATGGATGGTATTGTAATTCGGTTGTGATCCAGGGGTAGATGACTTTTATATTTTGTCATTGACCAAATGATTGTACTTTGTTTATGACTGGAAACCAATCTCCAGTTGAATAGAGAGAAGACTTTGTGATTGACTAAATGATTGTACTTCCCAGGGTGGAGTACTTGGACCTTAGTACTTTGTGATTGAATTGAGAACTTACTAAATGACTGAGTTACCCTGTATTTTGATTTTGATTTTGATTTTCTGTGGATGTTTTACCTTAATCTGTTACTGAATAAATGGAGTTTGCTATGCCCATAATCAGAACCTGGAAGTTGTCTGTGCTTGGTGTTACAGAGGCACAATGAAACAAATCACATTTGCTTATTTTGTTGTTGAGTTGTTTCAGTTGTATTCAACTCTGCTTGATCCCATTTGGAATTTTCTTGGCAAAGATACTGGAGTGGTTTGCCATTTCCTTCTTTAGCTCATTTTATGGATGAGGGACAGAGGCAAGCCAGGGTTAAGTTATGTGTTCAGGGTCACACAGTGTCTGAGGAGTATTTGAACTCAACAAGTTGAGTATTCCTGCTTCTCAGCCCAGTTCTATCCACTGTGCTACCTAGCTTCCCCTTGATTATATTACTGAATTTAAATATTCTGAAAGTTCAAATGACTTTAGCAGATTGGAGTTAGGGAAAAACAAAGCTAATTCCAAATGAGCACTCTTCAGTATTATGAAGCTTTGAAATAATTTGAGCTTGTGTGATCTTTTTCATAAGCTGGCTTCCTTTGATAATAACCAAGTGGGCAAGAATTAAGTTGTATATGCAACAGATTTTGAAAACTCTTAATCCTTTATGTGGTTAAAATATATTTCCTTGTTTTTCCTTTGAAGTTTGTTTCCTCATATCTATTCTAAAATATTTTAGGATATTATTCTCTTTTCACATTTTTTCTTTTATCTTCCTGTCAGATCAATATGCTCCTGAATTTTAAGGATGAGAAAAATGAATGTCCATGTCCAGAAGACATTAGGGACCAACTCTTAGACTTCCATGAAGATTTAATGACACATTGTGGTAATGTTGTATTCTTTCTTTGTACCCTTGTACTTAACACGGATTTGGCACTTAATTGCTTGTTGATACTAGTAGCGTCACTTTATATAAAGCCGATTTTAAAGTTAATAAATTTTAACATTTTTTACAATTCTAATGATATGTACAGTTTAGTAAGAAAGATATAAATATTTTCTTTCAATTACAATTTTATTTTGGAATACTCTAATAGCTTAACTTGCCAGATAATTCATTCACATTTTTTTTCTTTATACATAATGTAGTATTTTCAAGGGTCATTATTTTAATTCACCATGCTTTTGTTTTAAAATTTTGAATTTTATTGTAAAATTATACTGCAGTTTCCCCTAAACAGTTTGTAGAAACACAGTAAAATACACTAATCAAGATTGTTAGAAGTAATCCCAAGGCATGGATAGCTAACATCATAATTGTATTTCTTCTACTTTTGGTATTTATTACTGGAATTTGTTGTGTATATATTTCTTTTATGAGGAGAATGTTGGATATTTATACTTAAATCTCATCCCTTTTCTCAGTATTACAAAATTATCTCTCATGAGATTTAGAACAATATTTTTGTCCAGAGTTGTGATGTTATTAGGTTGGGGAATTCTTCATTTGGAAACTTCCTCCATTGATACAGATTGGTAGCTTATTAATAGTAGGAAAGTTAAGAAATAGCTAGATAGCATTGATTTTGTATGTATAAGACAGACTTGCTGCCTACTGTTAGATTTACATTGTTATATATCTATGCATTCAACAATTCATTCTAGACCATAAATTCTCCTTTATGTGCTGTTCCCTACCCCTGCTGCTGCATGAGCTTGAGGAGTTCTACAGCTGCTTATGTGACCCTGTGTGAAATACAGGAAGACTTATTATTCCTATTTTTAAGATTGCATTAGGGGAGATGTGTTTCTGTGGTATCTAGTTAAAACTTGGAACTATTTTTCCCCCTGAAAGGTTACTCTAAATTCTGGTTAGATTTTATAGTGCTCTTAATGCCATAACTGAGCCTTATTATGAAAAAAAAATAGATTTTTATGGGCTATCCCAGAAACTGTAATGTTGTTTCTACCAGAATATATATTCTGAATTTCAAACAGTTTGTTTTGAAATGAATTTCTGTAAAACATATTCTTCAGCATATTGAAAACAACATTTCATTCTATTTGTGTCCATATGTGACCATAAACCTTTTAGAAGTATTTTGCAAAATAGCTGACCACTATTCCTAGTTGATGGAGGTAAAATGGAGGGCAGGAGCTAAGGAGTATTGAAAGGACCTGTAAAGACAAGCAACATGGGCTTTTTACTGGATTGAGTTCTAGCCAATCAGACATGGGTATTGAGTTTTATCCAATCAAATACTGATGAGAACTATATAAAAAGACAGCTGGTGGTTTGAGAGAGCAGACATTAAGGGAGCCAACATTGAGACGGCAAGTCAGCATTGAAAAGAAGGAAATGAAGAGAAGAGACCTCTAAGAACTAAGGGAGACTTTTGAGAACTGAGAGGAGACTTCTGAGAGCTGGGAGAGAATGAGGCAGAGCTGAAGAGACAGCTGAGGCAGAGCAGGTATAATGTGTGAGAGTGGGGTTTTTGCCTAAAGGAGCTTGTTTGTGGGGAGACAGAGGGAAGACTTGGGGATGGTGGTGCTCTCTGCATTGGCAATGCATACCAACTTCTTTATTACTATGGTGGATTTGGCTTTCTGGTATATGAATAAATATCCTGGTTTTGTCTTGGAAGAAGAGTCTGTTATATCTTGCAATTCAGACCTGGAAATATGCCTGTATACTCATAGCAGCCATTGTGGGTATCATGTTGGCTATATAGGACCCTCTTCTAAAACACTTGCCATATATATTACAACAATTAAAGATTCATTATATTTGCTTAGTTCCTCTTGTAAAATTAAAATGTACCCCAGATTTTTAAGATTGTCATTCATGGATCCTTTAATGTAAATTACTTAAATTGGATAACCAGACTGCTTTCTTACTAACACCTAACTAACTCTGTTCACCTGAATTACTGAAAGGCAAAGAAATCAACTGAAAGTTGATTGGTAGAGAGGAGATGTGAGAGATAATTTTGAAGATTGGAGGGGAATAGACAAAATTTGAGCTTGAGGAGCCAGAAGGTTCTAGACTCTTTGTAGGTAGGGGTAAAATAGATGTGGGGAAAGGGTCCAGAGTCAGGGTTGGCAGAGAATCATTAAACATGGTATCAGTAGCACCAGTTCATATATGGTTGAGGAACATCCTAGAATAATGGTAGGATCTTCTGCCTGATTCACATTGTCTGCTATAACTCTGAACTCATAGGTGATTTTCATAACAATAATGATAATAACTGACCTTGATATAGAACTTAAAGATTTCTTAAGTGCATTATGTATACTTCCTATTTTGATAACAAGAAAATCATAGTCATAAGGGAGTCAGGAAACTGCAGGTGAATATCATGCTCTAAAGAGGCAAAGATGTGATCTAAGCTAGTATGATCTCATAGTGGGAAGGTTGCATAGTTCCCTGAACTAAAGTTTTGATCATAACCCTGGTTATGAGTGACAGTTGTGTTCCATGCTGGTGAAAATCACTTTCACCTAAAATAGATAGCAGAGTCTGCAGCCAGTTTCTGTTTCAAAAGATACCTTATTTGTATTTCTCTTCTGGATTTTATATTTTAGGAATTGAACTGGATGAAGATGGTGCTCTGGATGGAAATAGTGATTTAACAATTAGAGGACGACTGCTTTACTTGGTAGAAAAAGTGACATACCTAAAGAAGAAACAAACAGAGAAACTAGTTGAAAATGACAGTAAGAAGCCCTGTAAGCAGTATTAAATGACAGTGCTAAAGAAAATAAATAACTTAATTATTTTTAAAAAATGAAATTTCAGTTTCTCACAAGAGCTAACCTTCAGAATTTAGTTAACCCCTAAAAGAGTAGACTTTGAAGAGTCAACTAAGGGACCTCAAGCATGAGGTGATTGTAAAATAACCTTACAACAATCAATCTAAATGTTAGCTCTGTTTTCTCTTTTCCTTATGCATATTTTCAATTTTTGTAACAATGTAGTAAAATAGATTGCAGACTTTTAAGACTTGTTGTTAATTTTGTCAGTGAATTGGGCTGCAAGAATAATGTTCAATTAAATATGTTGTTCTTATAAATTTTAACATTTTGAAAGTTTCACAAACCATGATTGATTTAATATTTTTAAAAATTTTAAAAGTTTGTAGTTTCATAATATGCTTCTTTTTAGCATATATTTCACTTTAAAAATAGAATGTATAACTCTAGAAGGAGAGAGAAACAAGGAAAAATGAATCTCTTGCCTTTCCTCTTTCTTGGGTACCAGGAGCTTCCAGAGACCCAAATTAATCATATTACAGACTAATCAGAGATGGGAACTCTCTGATACTGACTTTAATAACTCTAAAAGACTTCCATCATCTTTTTTTTCTTTTGTTCTCTGCTGTGCACTTTTTTACTTTTTTCCCCTCCCCCCATTTTTGGGGGATTTAAGGTAATAGTTAACTTTGCAGGGTATGATGTTTTTGGCTGGAGCTCCAGTTCTTTTGCTCTCCCAAATGTTGTGTTCCAAAACCTGTGGCCCTTTTAATGTCTCTGCTGATAGGTCTTGTATAATTTTAATTGTGGTACCATCACATTTAAATTGTTTTAATCTTGATGCTTTTAATAGTTATTCCTTCAGCTGGGGGTTTCAGAATTTTCCTCATAGGATCTCTTTTAAGTGATGATAGATGGATTTTTTCTATTTCTGCCTTCCCCCTTGTTCTAATACTTCAGGACAATTTTCTTTAATTATTTCTTGTATTATTGTGTCAAGATACTTTTTTGATCATGACTTTCAGTTAGTCCAATTATTTTTATATTTTCTCTTCTTGATCTATGTTCCACATCTGTTGTTTTTCTTATAAGATATTTCATTTTCTCTTCCATTTTTTCATTATTCATATTTTGTTTAATCGTTTCTTGATATCTTATAAATTCATTGACTTCACTTTGTCTAATT
Organism: Petaurus breviceps papuanus; assembly: GCF_028583685.1. Lineage (NCBI taxonomy): Eukaryota > Metazoa > Chordata > Mammalia > Diprotodontia > Petauridae > Petaurus > Petaurus breviceps. The sequence continues at coordinate 7,477,781 of NW_027187293.1, read as the reverse complement.
CTAATTTTCAAGGTGTCATTCCTTAAGATCCTTGATCTCCTTTTCTAGTTGGTTGACTTTCCTTTCTTATTCTTTCTGTTTTTCTTGGATTATTCTTATTTTCTTTTTTAGCTTTTCCTTCATCTCTGTCTTTTGATTTTTAAAGTCTTTTTAAAGATCTGTGAATTCTTTTTTGGGCAGATGACCATTTGACATTGACTCTTTTGGGGTTTTCTTACTGCAATATTCTCTTCTGAAGATGAACCCTGACCCAATCATCTCTATTCCCATAATAGGTTTCCATGGTTGGATTCTTTCTCCTTTGCCTGTGCATTTTTTGCAATGATAGCTTAATTATTTGTAATCACCTCTAGCCCTGGGGTATGGGAAATGGTGCCTCTTGCCCTAGATCTTCAGTTCTTCCCTGTAGCCTGGAAGCAAAGCCAAACCTCCAACCTTCTGTAAGTGCCCACAGCCAGGGGCTTTCTGCCCCACTGCTTCTACACTCACCAGGTGCGTTCTACCCCTGTCACTCTTCACAGCACAACTGGGTCTTGGCATTCCTGGTTAGCAGAGGTTCCCTGGATCTTCCTGGGCTCAGCGGCCCAATTCCCTGCCACTGTCCCAGAGGGCAAAAGTTCCTGTGGCTGGGGCCAAAGCATCCTCTCAAACCAACTAACCCTAGGGCTGGCTTCAGAGGCTTGCCACTTGCTATTAAAACAGAACCTAGCCTGGAGATGTTTACTTTTCACGAGGATCAAACCTCCTCCTGAGATTTTTCTTCTGATTTCTCAAATTGTCCCAGGAGGACCCTGATTATGCCCCTGTTCTTGTTTCTCTCCACCCATACTTTTTTAGCCCTAAGGTGCTATTTTAACTCTTGTAGGGGAAAATCTTGAGAGTTTGGAATTTTCTGACCAATTCTGCCATCTTCCCAAAAATCCTCTTTCCATCTTCTTAATAAAACAATGAAAATTGCTTACTTCTTTTTGTGACTTAAGCATATTTCCTAAATAACATAGTGGTGTTTAGTGCTACTTAGGACAGAGATGAGATTTGGCAGTTTCCTATAACCACTTGTTCTCCATTGTGTCATTTTAGGTTCAGTTAATTTGTTGTAAAAGCTATCAAATTTATCTATTTAAAGAATGTTACTGTATCACATTGAAGAAAAAATACTTTGAAAAAGTTGTAAGTAAGAATATTTTTCACTAACACTTATGATTTCTTGGCAAGAGGGATCAGTATTCACCTCCTTGTTGTGAGAGGAGAAAAAAAAAGAATCATTAATATAGACCTGAAAACCATAGGAAATATATGTAAGTGGAAAGTCTAGAAGGACAAGAGGCATCCTATAATTTTTGCCCCTTTGGAGAACTAAGATAAATAACAGGACAAGGCTGCTGGGCAGTTGCTATATTCTTACATTTTGAGACAAAACAAGTGGGAAACAGCAGCCAAATTTTTTTTTGCTTTTGCTGAAGCAAATTTTTCCTTCACCAGCCATTAGTTATAGAAATGAAACTCAGTACCAACAAGAAAAGGATTTAAACATATGACAATTGAAATTCAGCTTCTAGTCATTAAATTTTAGCTAATCAGTTGAAAAACAGCAGACCTTCAAACTTCATTGTTGCTTTTTAAGAACTACATATTTAAACTAAGAGAACCCCAGTTTTTATTAGATGGTAAAAACTGAGGAAAAGTTGAGGAATAACAAAATGAGCTAGATACCTTACCTACATAATGTTTACACACTCTTGCTTTAGATAAGATTGTTTCTTGTCTCTTTATATGAATGATATAGTTCTATGTTTGTAATAGAGTTTTTCCTCCTACCAAAAATATACCATACAGGGTCATCCAAAAGTCTTAGTTTAGTTTTAAGCCATTGGTAAGTCAATAAACAAGCACTGGAAATACAAAAAGAAAAAAAATTAAAAGTCTCTTGCAAAAGAAGCTTACAATATAATGGGAGGAGACAACAAACAAAAAGAAGTTGTAAAGGGATGGAGGGCAAAGGGAAGGTACCTCGTACACAGGGTCATGATAGTAAAGTCCCTGAAGAGTTTAACAGGGCAGGAAATGAAGGGATGATTGGCTTGAACAACCTTCTTAAATGGAGGTTCTGGGAGATATATTTGGAATTTTCTGCTGCTCAGATGCCAAAATACTTCTCTATCCTACCTTTTCATCAAAAGAGTCATAGCAGTTCAGATAGTGGTCATTTCTATTTACTATAGGTACCCAGTCTGTGGTATACCAGCAATTAATATTTCAGAGAGCAAATTAATGATTTTTATGGCAAGAGTTGGTGAAAAGGGGACAAGGCAAACACTGGTATAGATGGCAAATAACATAAAATTATTTTTCTCAATGGTGATTCCTCATATTATATTTGTGTGTGAGCTAGTAATTAATAAGTGCCTACTGGCTCTCTATTAATCACTAGATACAAAGCAAGGTAAAAGACTATCCTTACTCTAATGAAACTTAAAGCCTCTTGGGAGTGGAGGAAAACAACATATGGGAAACTATGTATAAAAAAAAGATATATCCAAGATAAATTAGAAATAATCAGTAGATGGAAGGAATTGGTTTTAAGAAGGATCAAGAATGGCTTCTCGCAGAAAATGAAACTCTAGGTGAGACATGAAGGCTTCCAGGGAAGGTAGGAGGCAGAGAGGAGAATGCAGGGATTTCCAGGCTTGGGGGACAGCTACTGAAAATGTTCTGCTAGAAGACAATGTACTGTTATATGAGATGAACAGCAAGGAGGACAGTGTCCCCTGGGTCAAAGTACTTGGGAATAAAAGGGAACTGGGAACTGTAAGGAGGCTGGGAAGATATGTGTAGGGAGGGCAGGTTATAAAGGGCTTTGAATGCCACAGAGGATTTTGTAGCTGATCCTACAGATGATAGGGAGTCAAGAAGTATGAGGAATGTGAGAAAAGGTCTTTAGATTTTTATACACATACACAAAATTTTATACATAAATACATATATATACACATACACAAAATATATATAAAAGGATTTTTGCATATATATACACACATATGTTTATACACACAAGCACACACACATGCATACTGTTGTTGTTCAGTCATGTCCGACTCTCTATGACCCTATTTGGGTTTTCTTGGCAAAGATACTGGAGTAGCTTGCAATTTCCTTCTCCAGCTCATTTAACTTATGAGGAAACTGAGACAAATAGGGTTAAGTGCCTTTCCCAAGGTCACACAACTGGTAAATGTCTAAGGCTGGATTTGAACTTGATTCCTCCTGATTCTAGGCCCAGCCCTCTATCCACTGCACCATCTAGCTGCCTCCACACACCCACATGTACACATATACACAAGGAATATATTTGTGTGTATACCTTTTATCTCATTATACATTATAACAATTTATTTTGTGTGTGCAGTTATACTATGTCCTGTTTCCCACATGCCATTTCTAATTATTTTTCATATAATGTTATATACATCTAAGTATCAATTTAGAAGACCCAAATTGTTCAAAATTTAATGATTCCTATGAATGAATTGAATTGAAAAGCATTTATTAAAGTACTTATTGTATTTACTGCATACTTAGACATTTTAAAAAGTGCTGAGCATACAAATATAAAAGTGAGTCACAGGGGGCGGCCAGGTGGCTCAACGAGTAAGAGCACCAGCCCCAGTGTCGGGATGACCTGGGGGATTGAATCCGGGCTCAGATACTTAGCACCACACCCAGAAATAACTGGCCGTGTAACCTTGAGCAAGTTACTTAACACCAATTGCTTTAAAAAAAATAAAAGTGAGTCACAGGAAATGTTATCCTGACAGTTGATTTATATTATAATACCTAAATACCTCTACTTCAGTGCTTAACTATTGTTAAGTACCTACAACTTCTCATACCTTGGTAGACAATTTCCTTAGCTGCTGTGGCATCAACTCCTTCAAAAATCAAAATGATTGCCTATTTGGCTTACCCTGGATATTGAGACTCTTAGAATTTAGTTAGACTAAAACTCAACTGAAACACAGTCGGTTTCTAGGGTTGCACTTGAAGACTTTATAGGACATGCCAGGGTTTATGCTTCACTGGTATAGCCTTTAAGAAGCCAGGGTCATGTTTTCAAAATGAGACATTGGAGTAGGACTTAGTGATAAGTGTGTATATGTAAGTATTAATAAATTGCAAATAATAACATTCCCAAAGAAACAAAAAATTTTGATTCTTTGGTAATAATTATAAATCTAATATTTGTAATATTCATTACAGAGTTAGTAGGATGAAGATAAGTAAAACAAAGCAAGAAGAAACTTTGAGGCAATATAAAGTCTCTTTCTAGTGATAATACATTTTTATACCTTGGAATTAGAAAACACAAATGTAAGCACTACAATTTTGGAACAGTTTCAAATACTTAAATTTTATGACTGTGCCTCCCCTAAAATGGACTATAAATTTTTCCCCTTGGAATGATCATCAATGTTATTAATAAATATGTTTTGAATATAGAATATATGTGTAGTGAGTCAATAATATGAGCTTCCATTGTGTTCCTATAATACATGCAGCAAAAGGAGGATAAACTACATGTTAATAATTTTTTAAGATGTCAAAAGTTGTAAGATTTTTATTACATATTATTATATATCTAAATATGTATTATTCATAGTTTCTGTTGTATGGAACTGACAACATTTTTATTAATGTTTCTAAAATAAAGTACTTGGAAGGTTTGTTTATATTCACCATGATATGTATTTATGAGTTCCTCTTATGAATCATTTTCTATGCATAATACTCTTAGTCATTTCATACTAAAAATAAAGACCAGAGAGTAAATAGGGATATATAGGAATGAATTAATCTTTCTCTTTCTTTCTCTTTTTTTTTTCCTGTTTTATTTTCCTAGCCACCCTTCAGCAGTTGATCTCTGAGACAATGGTCCGGTGGGCTCAGGAGTCTGTCATTGAAGACCCTGAGTTGGTGAGGGCCATGTTTGTATTATTACATCGCCAATATGATGGCATTGGTGGTTTGGTTCGGGCGTTACCAAAGACTTATACTATAAATGGAGTCTCAGTGGAAGATACCATCAACTTGCTGGCATCCCTTGGACAAATTCGTTCTCTGCTAAGTGTCAGGATGGGCAAGGAGGAAGAGAAGCTTATGATCCGTGGATTAGGGTAAATTGACTGACTTCTATATAGTACTTTTTCCTCTATAAATGTCTTCTTTTATTATTGTATTGCAGTAATAAATGGTATCCATTAATTTCAACTTTTCAAAGTGGCCATTTGAGCATTTGCTTTTTTTACTGTTTCTAAAATGTTATGTTTTATTAGTTTTTAAATCTTTAAGAAGTCTCAACATGGAAGTTACTTAGTAGATAAATATGAATTTTTTTGTATTGCTATCCAGAAGAGAGGAGCCAAGATGGTGAAGGGCCTTGAATTCATGCTATATATGTGAGTTCTGTTTGGAAGAAACAAGAATGTTTAATCTATAGAAAGAGGGAGTTCATTTAGACTTAGGAGATTCATAATAGACATGTCTTCAAGAATTTGATGAGGTGTAACTTAAAAGAGTTGAAAGATTTCTTGAAGTTGACCCCAAAGAATTAAATTAGGAGTACTGACTGCAAGAAAAGTAAATTTAGTTCCAGTTAATCCATCAACAAGCATTGATTCAGCACCTCTGTGTACCAGGCACTATCCTAGGCTTTGAGTTGCTGCCCTCAAAGAATTTTGATTCCACTAGGGATATACAAAATATTGCAGTTAAGCCAATATAGGGTATAAACAAAATAAAAACAGTCATTTGTAAGGGTGTACTAACAATAACAGGAATCAGAAAGGCCTTTTGAAAGAGTTGAGACATGTTGAACTAAATAGATTCAGGTATCTCTTCTACCTCTGAAATTCTGTGATTTGGATTACTAAATATTATCATTTATAATACTATTCAGATTTTAGGAACAAAGACTAATTGGGGCAATATGAGCATTTGTGGAGGAAGGGATTAAATATACGCTTTTATTTAAGACTTAAGGCAAGAATTGTGAACTTTGACATTTAACACTATTTGGTTGTACTGTTTTTAACTCTGGGGCATCTATCTTGCACCATGGATAAAATTCCAGACCTGAGTCAGGAAGATTCATCTTTGTGAGTTCAAATCTGGTCTCACACACTTACTAGCTATGTGACTCTGGTCCAAGTCCCTTAATCCTGTTTGCCTCAGTTTCCTCATCTATAAAATGATCTGGAGAAGGAAATGGCAAACCCTTCCATATCTTTTCCAAGAAAACCTCATATGAGTCTCAAAGAGTCAGACATGACTGAAATGACTGAATAGCTAACTCATTAGTGATATTCCAAAAAGTAATTACCAGTGAATGGGAGGTTGGACTGGATGATCTCTTAAGTAGCTTTCAATTCACAAAATCTATGATTGGGGCTGCTAGGTGACACAGTAAATAGAGCACCGGCCCTGGAGTCAGGAGGACCTGAGTTCAAATGTGGCCTCAGACACTTAACACAAAAATTTGCCATGTGACCTTGGGCAAGTCACTTAACCCCAATTGCCCTACCTTCCCCCCTCCAAAAAAGCAAAAAAAAAAGAATTCTATGATTTTGTGATATTTTTTAAAAATTTAATTAAAAATTAAAATTAAAATTGAAAAAAATTTAAAACATCAAGCTTTAAGAATCATATTTCTACAATATACACACATATCTGAATATAATACACACATATATACATATGTAAACAAACAACTTTATTAAGGACCATTGAGCATGATATTAATACCAATTGATGATTTTTCATTTTGTTTTTAGCACTAAGATAGCACATTTATTGTCTATTTAGCATCCCTAGAAGTGATTGTATTTTTTAAGTTTCCTTTGAGATAAATTAAAAATATACAACTTAAGTATTAAAGGTCATAGAACAAAAAATTAGAAGAGAACCTTCCCAATGGCTAAGGAATAAAGTTCCTAACCAATCAGGGGACAAATTCAATCAGAAAAGATAAAATAGATAATTTGGATGACATAAAAGTGAAAAGTTTTTACATGTACAAAAACAAAGCAATTAGAATATGAAAGGAAGATATTGCCTAAGGAAAAAAATCCTTATTTGAAATATTTCTGAAAAGGATTTGGTTACATATGTATACACATACATATATGAAATATATGGACATCAAATTTTAAATTATAGCTACATGCATATATAATATCAGATAGCAAATGAAAAAAGAGAATGAAAATCCCTAAAATTATTTGTTTTAACTGAGCACATTAATTATAGTGGTATGTGAATTCTGTTATGACTGGACCTAATTCAAGCTCCTACCCTGTTAGTTAAGGTTTATTTTTGGAATGAAATGAGGTACTCATTCAGTTCTTAATAAAAGGAGATTTATTTAGCCATATCATAGAAAGGATATCAGTAAGGATAGTCCAACTTGACTTACGCTTCTATATAGATATTCTTTTGGTCAACAGGTCATAGTGCTTTAAACATAGTAGGTGCTTAAGAAATGTTTATTGAACATTGGCTGTTGTGATTCCACAGTAGTCTTGGGACATCTGCAAAGTCCAAGGTTTTCTATTCCGTTTAAGTGGGACGTTTCATGTCTGTAGGTGACCAGGGAGCCACATCAATAGAATAAGAAGCTGTCAGGAAGCTTATTGGGCTTCAGTTCCCTGGGTCAATCAAGGCCACGGTTTTATTTGCATGGGATAAGAGTACCCTTAGGATGTTGCTCTTAGATCATCCCTTGTTACAGAGATGAACAATGAAAGAGAAAAGACAACTCAGCAAAACTAACCGAGAGCATCCGACATGATAGTCAATGCACCATACTCGTCTTCTCTCATGGGCCTTTCCAAGGAAGGGAGGTGTATTTTCTTTTTTCTTTCTTCCTTTTCAAGATTTTCTTTTAAAAAATATTTATTTTGTTTCAGTATTTTATTATAGCAACCCAGATCCAAGCAGGTTAAAGCAAGAGTGGTTACCCCTCAGACTGGTCATTTGGTCTCCCTAAAATCTGCAGGACAGGAGCTTTGAAGAAGCCCTTCAGGAGCAGCTGCTGCACCTCAGCTGCTTCTTGCCCTGGGGGCAGAGGCTAGACCACATTCCTGGACCCCCTGTTCCCAAAGTCCTCTGACCTCTCACTTTGTCTTTGGCATTTATGGGTTGATATTCCTGGAAACTGCCACAGCTGCTGGTGATCCACTCTCTCCAACATCCCTCTAGCCACAGCTGGTCAGGTCACCCTGGGGCTAAAACTGCAGACTCACATGCTCTGATCCCAGTGCCTTGTGATTGGCCTTTCCTGCCTGTCTGCCAGGCTATCCTCAGCAGGAGGTTTGTTTCTTTCTGTCACTTTGTGGGTTCTGTAACCCTAAAGTTTGTTTAGAGTCATTTTTTATAGGTATTTGAGGTGGTTATGGGGGGAGCATAGGGAGTTTTCCTGCTTCTATACTGCCATCTTGGCTCCTCCCCTGACTATGTTATCTCCTGAGTGTGTGATCTGAACTTCCTTGTCATCATAATAACTTTCTATAGTCATAATTTTTCCCCATTGTTTTCTCGTTTTCCTAGCCTAGTCTCTGACTTTTCAACTCTTTGTTATAGTAGGGCTCTGCTTCCGGGGTGGAGGGTGCGCTGTCCCAAGCTTCAGGGGTTTTGTGTAGCTGTTTTCAGCAAGGCCCCCATGAATATAAATTTGTATGAAAGAAGACCCAGTCATTTCCTCCAGAAGTACACAGATTCTTGTTCTAATTTTTGTTGTGATATTTCTTTGGATTTCCTGATGACCACTTGGAAAAATCATAGTGAATCATTTTTATAACTCAGGTCAGCAGAGTAAAACAGACAGAAGGCTATGGGTACTGTAAAGGTGCCCATATCTTCCTAGGAAAGCCCTCCATAGTGATTTCTAGTATTGGAGTCTTTGATTGAATACTAGGGCCTGAGAGATTTTCAAGTAGATGATAAAAGCTGGAGACAGAATCAGTATAGTAGAGGTCTAACCTGGGCCAAGTCTACACTTTTATTGCCTCTTTCCAAATTGTGATCAAAAACTCGCAAAACTCAAACAAGGAAGTGCAGTGATCAGGTTTTATCCTAGATTAAATGGATTTGGGTACACTAAAATTTTTCAGACCCTGAATCACCTCTCAGATATTGAATGCAAAACAACATTCTATATCCAGAGAAATTAGCAGCAGGACCCCAAGTGAATATAAACCCAAGGAAAAGAAGGCCCAGCCATTCCCTCCAGAAGTACACAGATTCTTGAACCAATTTTTTTGTTGTTAAGTCATTTCAGTTGTGTCTGACTCTCCTTGATGCCGTTTGGGATTTTCTTGGTAAAAATACTGAAGTGATTTGCCATTTCCTTCTCTAGCTCATTTTACAGATGAAGAAACTGTGGCAAACAGGGTTAAGTGACTTGCCCAGGGTCGCACACCTGTTAAGTGTCTGAGCCTGGGTTTGAACTCAGAAAGATGAGTCTTTCTGACCCCAGGCCCAGCACTCTATCCATCATATCACCTAGCTGCCCCTAATGTAAAGTCCCAATTTTGGAAGTAAGTCTGAAAAAGTTAGTAGCTAAAAAAATATTCCTAAGATAAAGAGCTGTTATGGTGTCCAGGACACTCAAGACATCAATTGTGAGAAAAGAGAATAAAAATAACTAGAAAGCTACAAACTGAAATGAGAGTACTTGAGAGAATCATTGGAAAAGGAATGAAGTATCTTTTCTTCCTTTGGAGGAAAGACTTGCAAGAATAATTAACAATTTGGTGCAAGATGTACAAAACATCACCCAAGAAACAGACTCCTTGAAAAATTATAGTAGACCAAACATAAGTTCACAATACCACAAGAAAAATAAATATTAATACAAAATCAAAAGACTTTAAAGAATAGAAGCATTAGGGAGTGGAGTTAAGATAGTGGAGTAAAAGCACAAACTTGGCATGGGCTCTGGTTTCAACCATCTCTGATACCTGTAAAAAAATTACTCTAATCAAATTTTAAAGCTATAGAACCCAAAAAGAGACAGAGAGAAACAAATCTCCCACTGAAGGCATTCTGGCAGGCCTATAGGAAAGGTCTATCACAGCATGTTACAAGCTGAGTGCAGTCTTCAGTGAGCCACAGTTCTGGCCCCAGGGCAGCCCTGACCAGCACCCAGACTGGCCAGACCAGACTTCAGGGGAGTGAATCAGCAGCAGCTATGGCAATTTCCAGACTTGTCAACCCATAAAAAACCCAAAGAGAAAATAAAAGATCAGTTGGGAACTCTGTTGTAAGGGCAAAGGAACAGCACGATCCAGCCCCTACCCCCAGGGAGAGAAGCTGTGGAGGCATGGCAGTGCCATGTGGTTGCTTTTGGAGCTCCTAGCCTGCAGATCACAAGGGGACTAAGTGACCATTCAGAAAGTAATCATTCTTGCTCTGACGTGCCTAGATCTGGATTGTGGTCTTGGTGGTAGTCCTGGGGCGTGTGTCTAGTGAGCCAGAGCTTCTGGGGGTATAGAGAGGGTGCCCAACTAACAGCTCTGGCAGCTGTGAAAACCCCAGCAATTTGGGACAAAGTTCTTTCCATTCTGTAAGCAGAGATCTACTGTTTCAAAGAGCTAAAAAATCATGTAATTGGCAAGATGAGGAAGCACAATCAGACAATACAATCCTTTTTTTGAGGACAAATAGGATCAAAGCATGAAACTGGAGGAAGATAATGAAGTCAGAACTCCTGCATCAAAAGCTTCCAAGAAAAATATGAACTGGTCACAGGCCATGGAGGAACTGAAGAAGGATTTTGAAAATCAAGTAAGAGAAGTGTAGGAAAAACTCAGAAGAGAAATGAGAAGGATGCAAGAAAATCATGAAAAGTAAGTCAACAGCCTGCTAGAGACCCAAAAAAATTCTGAAGAAAATAACACCTTAAAACGTAGAGTAATTCAAGTGGCAGAAGAGGCCCAAAAAGCCAATAAGGAGAAGAATGCCTTAAAAAGCCAAATTGCCCAGATGGAAAAGGAATTTCAAAAATTCACTGAAGAGAATAATTCCTTCAAAATTACATTGGAGCAATTGGAAGATAATGACTTTATGAGGAATCAAGATACCATAAAGCAGGTCCAAACAAATGAAAAAATAGAAGGCAATATGAAACATCTCATTGGAAAAACCACTGACCTGGAAAATAGATCCAGGAGAGATGATTTAAAAATTATTGGACTACCTGAAAGCCATTATCAAAAAAAGAAACTAGAAATTATCATTCAGGAAATTCTTCAGGAAAATTGCCCTGATATTCTAGAACCAGAGGGCAAAATAGAAATGGCAAGAATTCACCAATCGCCTCTTGAAAAAGATCCAAAAAAGAAAATTCCTAGGAATGTCAACCAATTTCAAGAATTCCCAGGTCAAGGAGAAAATATTCCAAGCAGCCAGGAAGGATCAATTTTACTATTGTGGAAACACAATCAGGATAATACAAGATCTAGCAGCTTCTACATTAAGGGATCAAAGGGCTTGGAATATGATATTCTGGAGATCGACTAAGGAGCTAGGATTAAAACCAAGAATCACCTACCCAGCAAAACTGAGTCTAATGCTTCAGGGGAAAACATGGCAATTTAATGAAATAGAGGACTTTCAGGCATTCTTGATGAAAAAACCAGAGCTGAACAGAAAATTTGACTTTCAAATACAAGAAGCAAGAGAAGCCTGAGCAGGTAAATAGGAAAAAGAAATCATAAGGAACTTATTAAAGTTGAACTATTTACATTCCTACATGGAGAAATGATAATTGTAACTCATAAGACTTTTCTTAATATGAGGATAGTTGAAGGGAATATATATATATATATATATATATATATATATGTATGTATAAGGAGGTGTATCCATGTATAAATATATATACATGAGTGGGTGCATATGTGTGTACATGTATACATAAACAGAAGGCACAGGATGGGTTGAATATGAAGGGATGATATCTTAAAAATAAAATTAAGAGGTGAGAGGAATGTATTGGGAGAAGGAGAAAGGCAGAGATAGATTAGGGTAAATTATCTCATATAAGAGAGGCAAGAGAACATTGTTATAATGGAGGAGAAGAACAGGAAGGTTAAAGGGAATGAGTCAATTTGGCTCTCATTGAATTTGGCTTAAGGAGGAAATAACATACACATTCAGTTGTGTATCTTACCCTACAGGAAAGCAGGGGGGTGAAAAGGATAAGATGTGGGGTGACAGAAGGGAGAGCAGATTGGGGGAGAGGGTAATTAGAAGCAAACACTTTTGAAAAGGGATAGGGTCAAAGGAGAAAATAGAATAAGTGGGGGGCGGGATAGGATGGAGGGAAATATAGTTAGTCTTTCACAATATAACTACTATGGAAATGTGTTGTATAACTACACATGTACAACCTATGTTGAGTTGCTTGTCTTCCTAGGGGGCAGGGGAGTTGTATGAGGAGGGAAGAAGGAAAAGACTCTGGAACCCAAATTTCCAAAAAACAAATGTTAGTGCATGTTACATGCAACTGGATAATAAGATATATAGGCACTGGGTTATAGAAATCCATTTTGACCTACTAGAAAGTTGGGGGTGGGGGTGGGGGAAGATATAAGAAAGAATAGATTGGGGGAAGGGGTATTCAGTAGGTTCTCTATTTGGAGATGGGGATAGGGGAAAGATGGGAAGAAAAATTTGTAATGCAAAATCTTGTGGAAATGAATGTTGAAAACTAAAAATAAATAAATAATTAAAAAAAAAGAATAGAAGCAAAATCATTCATACTAAAAATAACCTGGAAAATAGATCAAGAAAAAATAACTTAAAAATCATATTATCTGAAAAGGTATTACCAAAAAAAGACCCTGGATATCATATTTTAAGAAATTATTTTTTAAAAAAGCTTGTCTGTGTCTCCTAAACAAGAAGAAAAAATGAAAATAGAATGGATTCACCCTTCAATCCTTGACAGAAACTCCAAAATTAATATATTCACAGGAATTATCATAACTATTTGTAGCACCAATGTAATATTCAAAGCACTGATGGTGACTGTAAATATGCCGGCATAGGTCTTATATTACAAAATATAACAGGCTCTCCATATACAAGACAGAAGCAAAACGTTTATTCAGACATCCGTAAACCTGAATCCCAAAACCAAAAAGCTGAATAATATATCATAGCAACATAGAAATTAATACACCACAGCACAGCAGAGAGCCATACCATCCTTTAGCCTTTCCACATACCAACACTCACAAACCTAGCTGTTTTGCTGGTGCTGTCCTCTGCTCCCTCCACTGTCAAGCTGCTCTGACTCCCAGCTTCCTGTGAGCTCTGCTCCACCCTTCAGCAAGCTCCTCCCATCACACCCTCTGTGTCATTACATTCAGCTTATTAAGGGGCAGGGAAGATCTTCAAAGTAGGGAAGGTCTTCAGATTGCCTTAGGCTTATTAAGGGGCAGGGAAGATCTTTAAATTCTGTCTTCAAATTACCATTCCCATTACACCATTATAGTATCAGCAAAAGAATATTATTTTAAAAGTTAGAATGCCATTTCAGAGAGATGCTTGGTTTCCTCAATAGGATCTAACCTATCTTAACCTTCCTCCTACATAATTCTGGGCTTAGTTAATTGTCTATCTGAAGTTTGTGTCAAATGTATATTTATTGATTTACAGGCTTTGTGGTTTATCCATGTAAATGCTTGTTAGAGTTGTTAATTTTTTGCTCCAAGAAACCCATTGATAACTGCTTTAAAATTTACTCCCACAACTAGTCTTTCCTTTTGTTTCATTTCTGTATTTCCTTCTGTTAAAATATAGTCATTTTCAGGGCAGCTAGGTGGTGCAGTGAATAGAGCATTGGCCCTGGAATCAGGAGGATCTGAGTTCAAATCTGGCCTCAGACACTTAACACTTAATATCCCTGTGACCTTGGGCAAATCACTTAACCCCAACTGCCCCTCCAAAAAGCTTTATATATATGTATAGTCATTTTCACTTTCTGATATGTTGTTATGCAGTGCTTTCCATGTATAGCACCTTCTAACTTCTTGAAAAAAGGTATTATATAGTTTACACGTGTGAAGTCTTTTCAAGGGTATTTTGTTACCCTCAGTTTAGTTTCTAACCCCCACAATCCCAGCTAAGTCTTTATTTCCTTGTGTTTTTTATTTGAATAGAAGTCCTATTTCCTGCCTCTCTTATAATCATTAGCTTAGCTAAGTTTTGTGAAAAATAAAATTGGTGTCTAAATGTTCTATAGCAGTCACCTCACATTTGTGTTTCCTGGAGCAGTCTGCTACCTTTTATTATTTAGAAATTTTTTCCCTTTTCTTTTTTTATATTAATACACATTTATGGAATAAAACAAGCATTTCTATAACATAGTACAAAACAAAAAGATGATTGTACATGAATCTGCAAATCTGCTAAGCACAACTTTGCTATTCGTTTCAAATATACAGGAGAATTATCATTTTTTTTCTTCCCTACCCTCCCTGTACCCCACCGAAGAGATGGCTACTATTAGACAGAAATAGAAAGATATGTAAAATTATTCTATACATACTTCTATTTTTCAGTTTTTTGAGTGGATGCATATAGCTTCTTTCATTTATCTTTTGTGGTGAATTTGAGTATTTATAATAGTCAATATAACCTATTCATATATATTTTGTAGTTAACTTGGGTGTTTATAATAGTTAAAATAACTTTTTCACTCAAAGTCATCCTTAAAACAGTATTCCTATTATTTTCTATAATGTTCTCTTGGTTCTGTCCTTTCCTATGGTACCATCTTCCAAATCACTTAGGCTCACAACCTAGGTACCATCCTTAATTGTTCACTCTCTCTCATCCTCCCATAGCCAATATGTCACTAAGGCCAATCAGTTTTGCCTTGGTAACATCTCTCCCATATCACCCCTTCTGTCTTATGACATTATACACACACTGGTACAGGCCCTCGTTACCTCATACCTAGATAGTTTCTGTTGTCTGTTGGTCTGCCTGCCTCAATTCTCTTTGCTCTTCAATCCATCTTCCACTCAGTTGTCAGTCATTTGTTTTTAAGCCCAGGATCACCCTATCACCTTCAGGATGAAATATAAAATCTTCTGCTGCATTCAAAACTGTTCATAACCTGCCCTCCCCTCAATACTTTTCCAATCTTCTCATACCTTATTCCTGCCTTCCCACTTATACTCCATGTATTCTGCAATCCAATGGCACTAGCTTCTTTGCTGTTCTTCAGAGAGAATATTTTATTTCTTAGAACTGGACATTTTCATCATCTATACCTCATGCCTGGAGTGCTCTCCCTCCTCATCTCTACTTCCATGCTTCTCTGGCTTCCTTCAAATCTCGACTAAAATCCAACCTTCTATAGTATGCCTTTTCCAATTCACCGTATTTCTAAGTTCCCTTCCTCTATTGATTATTTCCTATGTATCTTATATATAGATTGATTGTATGTAATTGTTTACATGCTGTCCTCCCCCCCCCACACACACACACATTGGAGTGAACTTTTTGAGAGCAGACATTTCCCTTTACCTTTCTTTGTATCCCCAGCACTTAGTTCATGTTATAGGAGCATAAATAAATGTTTATTGACTGACTGATACATCAAACACCATGTACCAGAGATGGGATATAAACTCTGGTCTTCCTTTTTCCAACACCATTATTGCCTCTATCCTCTGTACCACATTGCCTCTGTCTGTATTTGAAACTACGCAAATCATTAACAAATTTGAGAATCACACACATATTGTCTCTATTTCCAGAAAAAATTTATGTAAAAATATCACATATTAAAATAAGAAAATAAAATTATCTAGAATTAGGAAAAGCTCTATATACTTTCAGTCTTCTTGTTAACTTCTTAGCTTATACCTTATTACTTTGTAATTTTTTAATATATTTGATAGAAATTACTTACCTACAGTTTGAATTATGTTGGTATTGCAAACAAAAAAGCAGTTTGCCTGGGAAAAAAAGACACTTTTAAATAAACATTAGCTTACAAGGCAATACCTAGACCATCAAGAAAAATTTTAAGCCTTTTTGGTTTCTTTAGATTTTATTTTAATGTATACAAAACCCCTGGTTTCCTTCAGAATTCAGTTTACATGTAACCTTCTACATGAAGATTTTCTTGATTCCCTCAGCTATTGTTGCCCTCCCTATTAATACAGCCCTCTGTTCATTTTATGAACTTTTGTGTGCATACACATTGTACATCTATATTTATATCGATATGTATATGACTATATATGTATTACATATATTTACATATATACTATACAATTACACATGTACCTGTTGTCACCTTCTTTAGAATGTATACTCCTTGAGGGCAGGAACTTTTTCATTTGTGTATCTTCAACACTTAACACAATGCCTGGCCAGTTGGGAGCCCTTAATAAATGTTTATTGATTATTAGTTAAGTGTATATCAAATTTTCTTCTGAGAATTTTCAAATAATTAAATACAAATATAATATTTATGTTGTGCAGCTATTGAATCTATATATTTAGAAACAATGTAATTGTGTGGTGTAGTAGAAAGAGTACTGGACTTGGAGTCTGATATTGACTGTGATATTTCCTAGCAGTGTAATTCTCAGAAAGCTACTTGACCTCCTTCATTCTTAGTTTCTTTATTATTTAATGGGGCATAATGATATTTATATTACCTGACTTACTGTGTTATGGTAAGGAAAGTGTTGCTTTTTAAAACATAAAAGTGCTATTGGAATATGTTACTATTTAATGTCTCAGTATGGCAGCTGCTTTAAGGAATGGATTTATCCTTTTATAAATGTTTAATCTCCTTGACTTATTGCTAAATTTACACACTGAATAAATGTTGAAGTGGAGGGAATTGATTTTTTTATTCTAGACTTTTAGGATTATATTTTTTAAGCAATTTGGAAATTATCATAGGAACATTATATGAGTGAGGTTTTATCAAAAAGTTCTAAATTTAAAGAATCAAGGTAAGTGGAAATAAATTTTTAATAAATTATATGGTAAATAGTCCATTATATCTTTTCAGATGAATAAAAGTTTTGTGTTATTTCTATGAAGTCATTAACATTCTAACATTTGTCAAGGAAAGATCAATATGCAGAACTAAAATACTTAGACTTAATTATTGCATATTTATATCCAAGTAGAAATTTTCTCTCCACTCTCAAGGTGTTTATAACTTGTAAAATAGAATAGCAGATATCTTTTTCCTGGAAAATGTAATTCTCTTTCATCTTTCTTCCTTACCTCCTTCCCTAATTCCTCTAGAGATATCATGAACAACAAAGTATTTTACCAGCATCCCAATCTGATGCGGGCACTGGGAATGCATGAGACTGTAATGGAAGTAATGGTCAATGTCCTTGGAGGTGGCGAGTCCAAGGTAAAGAGATGATCTGGGTATGCCACCACTTTTCACTCAGAAATCCTTATTGGATACCTTTGACTACTGAGTAAATGTCTATCTTCATTTTCTGCCTTTTTAAGCATCCAACAATTTGATGCCACTGTACTTTGTGAGTCTTACATCATGGTACACATTTCCATTCACTTTATTCTCCAGCCAAACTGGATCATTCTTTGTCCCCAGAACAAATATTTGCACTATTTTCATCTTTGTGCCTTTCCTCTCTAGTCTACCCATCCTTTGCAACCCAATTCATTTGCCAACTCCATGATGAAGCCTCTCCTAATCCTCCCCCCCCCCAGAAGACAGACACCCACACAACCCCACATACACACCCCTCACAGAAAGCCCTCACCTCTAGAACTTCACATAGCATTTGGTTTGTACCTGTCTAATTAAAATATTATTAATTAAGGTGTATTATAGTTAAACTTGTCTTATTCCCCTAGTAGACTGTAACTTCCCAGAGCAGGACTATGTCCTATTTTAAATTTGAATAAAGGTTTTCCTCTGCACAGTGTAAATGATTAATAAATGTTTGTCAAATTTATTGAATTGGTTGAAAGAATAGATTTTGAATGACATTTGGAATGTCAGTATAGTAAACAGTTTCTTAATTGTAATTTTAATACTTGGAAAGCAATTTTAAGTAGGCCTTTCCACATTAATTTGGAGAGGTTAATACTCAGTTTGTGAGCTCTAAATTTAATTTTCATGTCCAATGCTGGGACTCCATTACTGTTTCCATTCTGAATTATAAGATGGTTATATCTTATAGTATGAAAATTTCCTTCTCTTACAATGACTATCATTTTACTTTTCTAGTCTTATTAATAGATGTTTAAAATAGTGATAAATTGGGGGTGGCTAGGTGGCTCAGTGCCTAGAGCACAGCCCTGGAGTCAAGAGGACCTCAGTCCAAATCCAGCTTCAGACACTTAACACTTACTAGCCGGTGACCTTGGGCAAGTCACTTAACCCCAATTGCCCTGCCTTCCCCAATCCAAAAAGGAAAAAAAATGGTGATAAATACTATATCTTAAATGTTTTAAATTGCTTTTTTTTTTACAAACACAAACACCATTCAGTCCATTTCATTTAAACAAATGTATTAAGTCCCTAATATGTATGCTGCATTATGCTAGAAGCTTAGATTTTATTTTTAAAATGACCCTGCCCTTAAAGAATTTTTACTATCTGATTGGGAAATTATAGATGTACACAAACAACTAGAATACATGTTATCAAGTGATTACCACAAAAATCCAATAATATTAAGTTTTCCAAACTCTAGCTGACAGCCTTATTCTTTCAAGAAATACTTCATAACACAAAATTCTAGTGGATACAAAGAATGTGGATAATCTTTTAGAAGTTATAATTACTTTTCTCTTGGACCTATATCAGGACTCCACAATGCTGAGTATTGATTTTCATTCATTCCTGTATGAGATGGAACAATTAGGATAGTATTAAAAAATTAACAGATGCATTAATTTTGTCATATAAAATTTTAATCACAGTTTTATTAGCATGAACTTGTATTTTTTGTCATAAAGTGTTTTTCTCTGTTTAAAAATATCTTTGAAACATATAAATTGATCTGTTTTTTACATGTCTGGGCTACTAAGTAAGAAGCTTGTGTTTTAAAAAATTACAAATGTACACATGTATATTTCTATAACCTTAAAAATCATGTATTTTGGGGCGGCCAGGTAGCACAGCAAGTAAGAGCACCGGCCCCAGAGTCGGGATAACCTGGGATTGAATCCGAGCTCAGACACTTAGCACCCACTCAGAAACACCTGGCCATGTAACCTTGCGCAAGTTACTTAATCCCAGTTGCTTAGGGGTGGCCAGATAGCACAGCGAGTAAGAGCACTGGCCCCAGAGTTGGGATGACCTGGGATTGAATCTGGGCTCTGATACTTAGCACCACACCCAGAAATAACTGGCTGTGTAACCTTGAGCAAGTTACTTAACTCCAACTGCTTTAAAAAAAAAATCATGTATTTGTATTATGACATGACAGTTGTTCATAAGTAGTTTGAATGAAGCTCTAATATTCACTTATATTTAGCTTTGCAAAAACAATAATTATTTTTTGTCACAACTAAATCAGTGGTTTTTATGTAGGAAATCACCTTTCCTAAGATGGTGGCCAACTGTTGTCGTTTTCTATGTTATTTCTGCCGTATAAGTCGGCAGAATCAGAAAGCAATGTTTGATCATCTTAGTTATTTACTGGAGAACAGCAGTGTTGGTCTTGGTAAGTAAAGAAATATTTTTGGCTCATTTTTTAAATATTTAAAATTTTATAATGCTGAAGAAGAATAAGGAAAAAATAGCATACATATTGAAATTTCTCCTGAACGGTTTGATTTATTGTTGCCAAAACACATAATACATTTAACTTTCCTTATCTACTTAACTTGTTAAATTTATTTTAAAACAATTATGGTCATAATCATCCTATGACATTAAAATTAAATGTAAAACCCTGTAACTATCATATGTGCACATTATTACATATATATATATATATATATGGAACTATAATGTTTATTTAGTTACTGAAATGGTTATGTGATCTCATAGATTCAGAAATTACCATCAGTGGTACAGATCACAATCCTCTGTACTTAGACTGTAATTTGATTGTAATTAGTATTCTGTCATTTGCCATTTTTTAAGTGTTATTTGTAAAGCCCACAGAATTGTTTCATTTTCCCCACAGAACTCTCTTTTGTATATTTGAGCAAATCTGACTGCTTTTCATATCTTTGTGTTAGTGCCATTTTTAACTCCTCTTTAAGCACATCTGTATCCAAATGGACTGGTTCCATGGAGAAAAGAATTTGTTATAATAAATACTGCAAATATTTTCTATTTTTCTCCTTTTTATTGTTCTCTTTCCATTTTCAACCTTGAAAATCTTTGAGTTGGTTCAGTTAGATCAGGTGTCTTGCTGGACTTTCTTTAAACTTGTTTTTATCTTCAACTACTTCTCTGTTTTATGAGACACTACTACTCATGATAATTAATCATATGTCTTAGTAAGCTAGTACAGACTAGTTTATAGTTTTACCTGATGTTGCTTTTGGAAACCATTTCTGTTTCCCTATAGATGTTTTCTAAGTAACACACTTTCTGAGCTCTTTTGCTCTCCTTGCTGTGGTCCTGTTTCATCCTTAGCAACTGATGTTGGTATATAAATATCAATTGCTTTTATAGTGGTCTTTTTGCATGTAGTTATTATTAGAACTACATGATGTGATGACCAATTAGCCTATGAAAGAATGCTTTTTTGTGTCCTTTGGGCACAGAGTAAAACCCACCCTGACAAGTCCTTTCTTTGCGTCTCCAAGGATTGCCTGTGAGCCTTCCTTCCTTTTTAACTTAAATTTCCTTCTTTCTTTTGTTTTTGTAAATAGTAAAAATGTCAAGATTGACCTTATTTTCTTCCTGTAGAAATATGTTAATGATTGGTCATTGGATAGGGATTTTACATTTAAAATGCCAAAGGGCAAATTAAAATGTATTGATGATTTTAAAACTGTGTGGTTCTTAGTACCCTCAGCACCCTTTCTTGCCATTCTTCGACAAATACATAAGGGACATAATTGGACTGAGGACCATTTGGACACAGGAATGAGGGTCACTTCATATTTTTCTTTGCTTCTTGGTTTGTGCTTTTTTAATCACTACCAGTTGACCCACATGTTGGTGATATACCTCTTCATAGTTGGGTTCTCAGAATTCAGAGCAGGCCTGTTGCCAAGGCCATACTTGAAGCTTTTCCAACATGGTAGCACCTTCCAGAGTCTAAGCTGCACTAGTTTTGAGAACCCAGGGCCACCTCCATGTGATAGGAAGGAATACACACAAACACAGAGCCCTACTCAATGAATATCTCTCTTTCTCTCTGTCTCTGTCTGTCTCTGTCTGTTTCCCTCTCTGTCTCTGTCTCTCTCTGTCTCTGTCTTTCTCTCTTCATCCCTCTCCCTCTCAAAGGAATGCTGGGCTTAGAGTCAGAAAATCTAAGTTCAAATTTATCCTTTTATCCATACTAACTCTATGACCCTGGGAAAGTCTCATGACTTATATTTCACTAAGGCAGCTTTGTATAACTTAATTCACAGACATTTGTAATGTGTATTAAATTCCCACAGGAAAATTCTCTCAAACCGATGAGTCAATTCTTAAGTATATTTTAATAATGTATATAATAATAGTGACCAACATTCAGGCATTTACAAGGCATTTTACCTGCATGTTTACATAATGTAGTATCAGATAACGTGATTTAAAAAAAAAAAACTGTTTTTGAAAAACAAGTCAAAATTTACTTTAGAATAAAATTATTTGATTTCAAATAGCTATAAGAATTTCATTCTTTCACATCTCATGCATGTTTTCAGCTTCCCCAGCAATGAGGGGCTCAACACCACTTGATGTAGCTGCAGCATCAGTAATGGATAATAATGAATTGGCTTTAGCTTTACGTGAGCCTGATCTGGAAAAGGTAAGTAATAATCCTGCCTTTTGTGTTTATATAATGTCTGTCTTTTCATATTTTCCCTCCAGGTAGTTACATATTTTTTACTAATATGTCTAAGAAATGTATATATGTTTAATTATGCTTATATCATTAGAAGCAATATGATATAGTGGATAAAGAATCATCCTTAAATTTAGGACTTGGGTTTAAATTCTGCAAGACCTTGATTAAGTCGCCTAATAAACCTCAGTGTGTCCCCAGTCAACTCTATAAAAATGTAAATGACCTAGTAGTTGTGGAGCTATATTGGTAGAGATTTTCTTCACTTTGAGTTCCCTTTACCCATGAAGTCACAGGTCTAGACAAAGAAGGACCCTTCTCATTTTAAATCTAAGAACCTATGATTCTTTCCACCTTTCCAATAGAATGTAAGTTCCTTGAGGACAAGAATTGTAGTATTTCTGTGTTTATATCCCTAATACCTAGCACAATGCCTGTCACTTAGTAAAAATAATGAATATTCATTGTATGGACTAGAATTGAATCTCAGTCCCTTTGAAATTTGTTCTCTCAAACTCTTAGTATACATGCCAAACCATATTTTGCTTTATCTTATAGCCTAAGGTTCAGTGGTATCTTTGTTCATTCTTTTGGCTGTAATTGAGAGTTTGCCAATTCCTCTCTTTTCCTTAAAGTACTCTTTATTAGATTTGCAGGACTAAGCAAATGCATACATACATATCTGTGTATACATACATATATATGTATATTTGTATGTATGTTTATATATTAAATATATATTTGTATGTATATATATATATATATCAAATCATATCTTCCTAGTTATACTCTGTAACTGGTTCAAGTGTCCATTATTAGATAGGAAACCAAGGTGGAAAAAATGAAAACACTCTTTTCAGATGCCCTTTCCTTAATCACCTCTTCATTTTCCAGATCTTCCTTTTTCTTCTCATTCCCTTGTCTTCTATGGGCCAACAGTGATGAAACACAGTCTGTGCTTCTGAGGCCTTCAGTTTTTTTGCCCAGGATTTCATAATCTTTTTAAATTTCTAGGTTCTTTTCTTATGTTATCATTTGTCCTGATGGACATTCCCCAGAAGTGTTTAGTGAATGTCAGGCATGATAGATCTTGGAATCTTCCCTGACCCTTGCTCTGATAAGATAAAAAACTTCTGCTGATAATATTTGTTCACTAAAAAACCCTATCAGCATTTCACAGAGTCATCAACTATCACTTTTAGTGAATGAACCCTACCATAATGGCACATATGTATTCCTATCATCATTCCTCAATACTGAAACTACTCTTTCTCTTTAGAACATTTATT
This sequence comes from Petaurus breviceps papuanus, assembly GCF_028583685.1. Classification (NCBI taxonomy): domain Eukaryota; kingdom Metazoa; phylum Chordata; class Mammalia; order Diprotodontia; family Petauridae; genus Petaurus; species Petaurus breviceps. The sequence goes on along the minus strand of NW_027187293.1, from coordinate 7,454,446 downwards.
TGGATTTATTTGAGAAAAGAGATAACTCATTCCACATAAAAACTGTTAAAAAACAGAATCCCAGAATTATTGAATTTTAGAATTGGAAGGAATGTCAGCATCCATATAGTCCAACCAATACCTGCAAGGGATATTCACTGTAACATATCCTTCAAGTGGTCATCCACTCTATATTTGAAGACCTCCAATGAGAAAAAGCCGCTGACCTCTTGAGACAGCCCATCCCACCCAGGGAGAGCTGTAATTACTTTATTTTTTTCTGTCATCAAACTTAAATTTATCTCTTTTGGCATTTATAGCTTGGGATTCTGCCTTTTAGAAACAAATGAAACAAGACTAATTCCTTTCTGACATGATAGCCTTTCATATCCTCAAAGTCTGCTATCATCTTGCCCCTGAGTCTTCTCTTCTCCAGATTAAACATTCCCAGTTCCTTCATTCCCTTTTCATATGACATAGATTCAAGGATCTTCACCATGCTAGTTTCTCCCTTCTGGACATTAATCCATTTTTATCAATATTTTTCTTAAACGATGGCACTGAGAACTGAACAGAGTACTCCAGATATGACTAGACTGTGGCAGAATACAAAAAGACTGTCACCTCCAAACTATGCCTCTCTTAAAGAAATCTCACATACATACCATCAGTTCTTTTGGCTGTCACATCATACCACCTATTTGTATTGAATTTGCAGGTCTCTAAAACCCTTAGATTGGGTCTCAAAGACTAATTTATAGCTCTTGATTGTTGGAAGTCTTTTCTCCCCTTTGTTGGCTAGTCAAGTTCTCTTTTGGTATGCTGTAGTTTCTACTATGCTTGGGACTGTTTACAGATATGTGAATCTGTGTCCTTGGCTTCCATTGCAACCACTGCCATCAGCTGACCCAAAGATGCTCCTGGTTCACTGATAGGAATATGGAAAGTCCAGCATCCTCCAGACCATTCAAAGCTCTCAGGGTCCTCCACTGGGCAAATGAGAAGAGGGGCAGGGAGAGGAAGGGCAATAGGGGGAGACATAAGCATAAACTGAAACCAATAAGATGACTTGATTAAGTAAATCATTCAAACCTCCCACCCCCCCCCTTTAAAATATGTATGTGTATCCTTTGATTGCATTTTGCTAAGTTTTCAGCTCAAAATACTTGTAAAAAATGCAATTCACTTTCTTTCTTAGCTCTCTCTCCAGGCAGGGGCTCTTAACTCAATAGCCAAGCCCTATCTAGACTAAGGAACACATTTTTTCCCCTTTGAGACCTATCTGCCATGCCTACTAACATATTCAGCCATAACCATGCTCCCTTATTTCTCTTTTTCTCATACTTTATATGCTTTTTTTTTCTGTTTTTGAAAGGAAATTCTTCCCCTTTTATATCTCTATTTAAGCTCTTTAGTTTATATTATGTATTACTTATAATATCTAATTACTGTAAGCCACGGCTTAAGATAATGGTTCTATTTAAGGAGATCATAGCTAACAGTTTTCTTAAACACCAAAATATTCTTTGCAGAAACAGAACATTATGAAAAAAATAAATGTGAAAATTTGAAAATAGGCTGAATTTGTTATCTTATTTCATCTAACATCATAGATTCTGTAAACTCTTTTGAGGCACTTACCTTGGGTAATTAACCATGTTTTATTGCTTTTGTCCAAAGACTTACTTAATGAGCCCCCTTCATGAAAGGATTCAAGGTGAAGACATGAATTTCAAATGAAAATGGATCTGAATTGATCAGAACACAAAGTCACATCTTGAGTCTATTACTATGTTAATATGTTTGGATACCTTAGATCTTTGTCATATTATTGAGATTTTTATATCTTTCCTACTTCTTTGTCCTATAATTTGATTCAAAACAAGGAACATGTTTAGTCATATTTTAACCAAAAGCTTCCCATGATTATTTTTATCAACAGAGATTCTGCTAATACTTTATGTATATTGCATTATTTTCAGGTAGTTCGATATCTGGCAGGTTGTGGATTGCAGAGCTGTCAGATGCTGGTTACCAAGGGCTACCCAGACATTGGGTGGAATCCAGTTGAAGGGGAGAGATATTTGGACTTTCTAAGATTTGCTGTCTTCTGTAATGGTATGCATATAAATTTAGGGTGGAGGTGGGAAGGACACTGTTGAACTTGCATTTAAATTGTTATTGAATTTGTTATTGAAAGCATAGATAAATTAATGAAGTTTCATAAGGTGAAAATAATTTGGTATAATAGATATTTAATATGAACATAGATATTAATTTATTTTATACACTGGTATTTGTCTCTTACAGAGATAGGTGGTACAGTGGATAGCTTGCCAAATCTGAAGTCATGAAGACTTATCTTCCTGAGTTCAAATCTAGTCTTAGACACTTTACTAGCTGTGTGACTCTAGGCAAGTCACTTAACTCTGCCAAGGAAAGAATAATAAAGCAGTAAAGACCAATAAAGGAGGTAGCACAGTGGATAGTGTTGGGCTTGGAGTCAGGAAGACTATAGTTCAAATCTGGCCTCAGATACTTACTAACTGTGTGACCCTGGGCAAGTCACTTAACCCTGTTTCCTTTAGTTTTCTCAACTATAAAATGAGCTGGAAAAGGAAATAGCAGACCACTCCAGTATCTTTGCCAAGAAAACCCCAAATGGAGTCATGCAGAGTCAGACATGACTGAACAACAATTATCTATTACAGTATTTAAATTGTACTCATAGCTTAATTACTAACAGTCAAATTGATTTCTAAAGTAGAATGAATTATTATGCTTTTAATCATTTCAGATAAGATGCCCAAGTTCTGATAAAACCCTCACAAATTAATGCTTTTCATTACTTTATGATTTTAAAATTTGACTCTCATCAAAGATTTATGATGTTGAATGGTTTATGCTTCTTTAATGCTTTTTTTTAACTTTTCAAATTGATGATGCAAAAAAAGATACTAATATTATCAGGTAAAGAATAGCATTGCATGTTTCATATACACACCTTTGAAAAAATGACCATGGTTCATATATTTTTGTTTTTCATTTTTGAATTTATATTTATTTTTAGATTTATTTGCAATTTTGCATTTTTCATTTTAAAAAAGCAAATTCTGGGTAAAGATAAATATTCTCTCTTTGTAACTTTCATTACTTGTGGTTTTACCCTCTGGGATCAAATGGAACAAGACTACTTCCTTTCCAACATTATAACCTTTTGTTTCCTCAAAGACTGTTATCCTCCTGAGTCTTCTCTTATCCACCTTAAACATGCCCAGTTCCTTCAGTCTATTTTCATATGACATAGATTCAAGGCCCTTAACCATACTGATTTCCCCTATCTGGACATTCTCCATCTTATCAATATTCTTCTTAAACTGTGGCACCCAGAAGTAAGCAGAGTATTCCAGATATGGCCAGACTGGGTCACAATACAAAAGAACTATAACTTTCTATCTATACCTCTTTTTTTATAAATAACATTTTCCCATTACATGTAAAAACCATTTTTAACATTTTTTTTAATTTTTTGAGTTCCAAATTCTATCTTTCCCCTCCTTCCTCTCTTCCCTCCCTTGGTTGGTAAGCAGTTATTTGTTATACATGTATAATCATGTAAAACATTTCCCTATTACTCATTTTGTGTAAGAAGACTTAAACAAAAAAGAAAGGAAGGAAGAAAAAAGAAAGGAAAGAAAAAAAACAAAGAAAGAATGAAAGTCAAAAAATAGTATGCTTCTGGGGCAGCTAGGTGGTGCAGTGAATAGAGCACCAGCCAAGGAGGACCTCAGTTCAAATCCGACCTCAGACTCTTAACACTAAAACTAACCATGTGACCTTGGGCAAGACATTTAACCCCAATTGCCCTCTAAAAAGCAAAAAAAAAAAAAATTAGTATGCTTCAGTCTGTAGTCAGATAACATCAGTTCTTTCTTTGAAAGTGGATAGCATTTTTCATTCTAAATCCTTTGGGATTGTCTTGGATTTTTATATTGCTGAGAATAGCTAAATCATTCACAATTCTTCATCATACAATATTGCTGTTACTGTTTACAATGTTCTCTTTGTTCTGTTCACTTCACTATGCATCAGTTCATGTAAGTCCAGGTTTTCTGAAATTATCCTGCTTGTCATTTCTTATAACACAATAATATACCATTACAATTATATATCACAACCTGTTTAGCCATCCCCATTTGATGGGCATCCCCTAAATTTCCAATTCTTTGCCACTACCAAAAGAACTGCTATAAATATTTGCATGAAATAGGTTCTTCCTGTCTCTTCCCCCCTCCACATACACCTATTTTAATGTCTTTGGAATTCAGACCTAGCAGTGGTATTGGTGGATCAAAGGACATACACAGTTGTTTCATAGCCCTTTCGGCATATTTCCAAATTGTTCTCCTGAATGGTTGGATCAATTCACGACTCTCTCAACAATGCATTAGTGACCCAATTTTCCCATATCTCTTCCAACATTAATCATTTTCCTTTTTTTGTCACATTAGTCAGTCTGATTGGTGTGAGGTGCTACCTCAAATTGTTTTAATTTGCATTTCTCTGATCAATACTGATTTATAGGGGCGGCTAGGTGGCACAGTGAATAGCGCACAGGCCCTGAAATCAGGATGACCTGAGTTCAAATCTGGCCTCAGACACTTAACACAAAAACTAGCCATGTGACCTTGGGCAAGTCACTTAACTCCAACTGACCTCCAAAAAACATAGTGATTTATAGCAATTTTTTCACATAACTATAGATATCTTTGATTTCTTCATCTGAAAACTACCTTTTCATATCCTTTGACCATTTATCAAGTTGGGGAATGATTTATATTTTTATAAATTTGACTCATTGTTCTCTCTATACACTTGAGAAATGAAGCCTTTATCAGAGATACTTGCTGTAAATTTACTCCGCCCCCATTTTTCTGCTTTCCTTCTAATTTTGGTTGCATTGATTTTGTTTGTCCAAAAAGTTTTAATTTTATGTAATCAGAATTATTTATTTTCCATTTTGTAATGCTCTCTATGCCTTATTTGGTCCTATATTCTTCCCTTATACATATATCTGACAGGTATACTGTTCTATACCCTCCCTAATTTTATGCCTTCATAAAGTCCCAGATAGCCCTTTTTGGCTGTCACATCACTTTGCCTACTTGTGTTGAAGTTACAGGCCATTTAAACCCTTAGGTCATGTGTCAAAAAGCTAATTAATACCTCTTTGTTGTTGGGAGTCTTTTTCTGCTTTTTCAAAATTTAATCAAAAATAGATAAATTGTTAGCAAATAATAAACATTTGCATTTGCTTTTTTTTCCCTCATATATGTTTCTAGGGGAGAGTGTGGAAGAAAATGCAAATGTTGTGGTCAGATTATTAATCCGGAGGCCTGAATGTTTTGGTCCAGCTTTAAGAGGGGAAGGTGGCAATGGTCTTCTTGCAGCCATGGAAGAAGCTATAAAAATAGCAGAGGATCCTTCTAGAGATGGCCCATCACCTACTAATGGATCCAGCAAAACTCTGTATGTCTAAAGAGAGGTTTTTCTTAAATATATTTTCATGGGTAAACATAGTAGTTGACTTCCATCAAATTAAAAGCAATTTATTCTCTTTAATTCCAATGACAACTAAGAACTCAGAATTTCTCCCCCATTTAAGTGTTAGTTTGTGAGCACTGGAAGAAGCCTTGAAGACAGTTGTTTGAATGGATACCCTTAAGCCTGGAGGTTAAATGTCCAAAGGGTGTGAATGTATGAATGAATACAAATCATTTATTAAATATTAACTATGTACCAAGCACTGTGGTAAATGCTGAGGATACAAATACAAAAATAAAGATAATCCCAGGCTTCAAGGAATTTACATTCTCTTGAGAATGCCCAAAGAAGGGAGTTACTACTGGGAAATCATAAAAATGTAGAGTAAAACAATGGAGAGGTACATTTAACACAGCCCTGCCAGAGGCAATGACTGATTACAGATCTCAGAGAAAGAGATTGGGGGTTAAAACTTGGTAAGTGAACTAATTGTTCATTACAACTCAGAAAACTATTGCCTCAGATAGTACTCATTGGTCTTCTGTTTTCTGTTTTCTTTGAAAAATAAATAAAAGTGATTTGACAACAGAAGAAGATGACACTATCCACATGGGAAATGCCATAATGACCTTTTATGCAGCTTTGATTGATCTGCTAGGACGCTGTGCTCCTGAAATGCATGTAAGTCTGCTCTATCACTTAAATTTCTAGCAAACTGGTCATACTTCAGCTAGGTATATTAAATCAGTAGTAAATAGTATAGTCATTGGATGATTATATAAGCAAGGGTATACTGGAACCTGCTTGTAATGGCTCAAAGAGCTGATTGTTAAATTTTCAGTGTGAACCTAAACAACTTGAAAAATCAGCTGATGCTACTATTCATGGTTTGACTTATTGCTTTGTTGATTGTCCAGACTTTACAAAGTAATGTAGAAAATGTTAATTTAAACTTAGAAGTGTATCAAGGATACACTTTTTTTCTTTCAGAGGTTAGTTGTTAAATATTTACTTGTACACCACCGTATATAAATGTGAATTATACTTTCTTGATGGTGATCATTAAATTCTTTTCATGTTTTTAAAATTATTTCATATTTCTATGGAATTTTGGGAAGTTGGGCAAGAGAGAATAAAATATCCATGTCTTTCCTGCTATAATCAAAACATAAAAGCAGTCAAATGATGCTCATCTCACCCTGTTAAAAATTAATGACAGATTACTGCCCTTACAGAATTTGATTTTAGCCGGTCACGACTGGTAGTTCTTAAGCACTGTGAAAAATTGTAATGAATTCTAAATACAGCTCATTATGTAGTACTGTACCTTTTTTAATGTGAGCAAGACCCAAGTAATACTTTTAGAATGGACCCTTTATTAAAAGGCCATGTGGCTGATCAGGCCATGTGGTGGGCTGAGCCGGAACCACCCATATCTCAGGTAAGGCAATAGCAGTAGCAGCCAGCAACAGCCCCAATCTGGGGCAGAACCTTAGTTTATAAAGGGGCCCTTATATAATCAGTGATTGGTCAGTACACACCTTGAAACTCCCCCGCCTGACTCAGAATCCCACCTACTTCTATGCAGGTAAGCTGACTGGGGAAAGGGTGGAAACCCAGTGGGGGAGGGCAGAGATGACCTAGCAGTCTGCTCATTTCCTTGGGGGAAGGGGGGATTGTGGGGAAAACCAGGCACAACATTTCCCACTTCTTTTGTTCCTGTGTCAAACTCTTGACACCCTGGCTGAATCATACAGGACAGTCAGCTTTGTTCCCAAGGACTGGTAGTGGGGACCCATAACAATTAGCAACTTAATAGTTAATAGGGACTTCCTATAATCAAGGCCATAGTCTTAAGGAAGAGGAGGGGGCCACATTTTTCCATTGGTCCTCTAGTTGAATTTCTCCAGGAAAGAAGCTGTCCAAATAGAGGTCAGGTCCAGATTCTTGGGAAAGCTGTTTGCATCTGATGTGGTCTTTTTCAGATTCCAAGGCTCAGGGGATGATCCTTAGATGACTAGAGTTCAAATGTACAATACAAGAACTCCCAGAAACATGATTTTACAAATAAAGGTCCAGTTTTCTAGCCATGAAAGACTAGGTTCAAATAAATAGTTCAGTTTTCTTAGCCACACAGGGCTAGGCTCAGTTAATACAATGAGGTTTTTCTCACAATTTTACAAAATGACATAATTACATTGTTAGGTACATGTCACCAAGATAACCAAGAAAACTTATATACAAACTATACAAGAATCATAATTTACATACAATTTCTTGTATCCCAGTGACCTATTTCATTTAGGCAACACTTTTAAATCCCCGATGCCTCATGTATTACAGAATCTAAAAAGGAGTTTTGCTTCTCCAGTTTAGATCTAGAGATGACCAGATAATTTTGACTTAATATAAATTAGTACAATTACTTAAGATTAGTGCCATAGTTTGAAACTACAGAGAATTTTCAGTTTATTTATTCTTTGCTATTTCTACCTTTCCTAAATCCTGTACCTGGTATAGGAGTCCTTTAAAATACAAAAAAACCTTTTTTAAAAATTGATTTCATCTGTCCTTTGTAAAATTATCAGACAGATGCATTAACAAATTAACATTAGCTTCACCCTTACCACTATCTTATACAATCCTTGTGCTAAAATCCAAAATCCATACCTCTGATCTTATTCCCAAACATGCTCAAGTCATGAATTCACAGAATAGGAAATTTTTAAAGCCAATTTTATACATCTGTATTTAATCCTAGGTGTCATCTAGTCTAATCCTGTTGCTCTCCTCAAACTTCACTATCCTGGTCAATCAGGCATCTATTTCATTACTTTTTGCCTTATTACTAATCATCTCATTCTTTCAGGGATGTTATCTCTATATTCATTCTTTTGTCCCTTAATATTACTTCTCAGTGAATTTGCTATAGAATAAGAGAGGGACAATGTCATAACCCTTGCCAGAAGGAAAACTTCCTTAGCCTTGTTTGATTCCAGGCATGAGTCATCTCTGCTAGTCATTTAGGTAGTCACCAGGTGTTGAAAGCAAGGTTTCGGCATAAATAGGTGGGAGGTTTCCCTTTCAAAAAGAAAAGGCACAATTGGGAAAGTCAGAGAGATCCCACCTGGGCAGTGTCCGAGGTTGTCCCCAAACTTTTCCAAGCACAGACATCCACCTTGAACAGTTCGCAGCCTGCAGCCTCTGCCATCCCATTATCGGCTTTTAGGATGACTCCTGTAATCAAGGCTTAGAAGAATAGTAAAATTTACAGTCCCTCAAATTATTAAATAGCAAATAAAATAAAATAAATATGGACTAGTGTCCTTCAGATAGGTCGTTTAAAATTTGATTGAGCTATTAATTACAAACTCAAGTTACAAATCTTTCTCCCTTCCCAAAACTTCCTCATGCTCTCTCAACATACTTCTAAAACTGATATCAACTATCTGGAAGCAGGAGGGGCTGGATGAGCCCCATTTGTCCCCTCACTTTCTGATCTGCGTTGTTCAGCTTTTTCAAAATAGACTTTAGAGACAGTTTGAATTAACCTGGTGTTAAAAATGATATCTTTCTTTTCTCTCAACTAAAGTAACTCTGATTAACCTAAATATCAGGTACTCAAGTACCCCATCAGGCTTCATAAGAAGATTGTTTTGGCCTTCTGAGAGCAATTAAAGGATTAAATTAAATTATTGGGTAGATGTTTTCTGTTAGCTTTAAGACTCAGTCTTCTGCTACCACTCTCCAATGCCTTTCATCACTATCCTGCCCTTCCCACTCCTCCTGATGTCAGATTTCCTTATACTTCCTTTGGGCTGGGGTAAAGGACTGTGGAACTCAAATGCATCTCAACTCTAATAGGCAAAGTGAACAATGACAATTATATCTACCATAGTTCCTTTGTCTTTCTTCCCCTAGAATGCCTAATCATTAAACCTGAGTCTTGAAAACATAGAATTTCACAAATGTAAATGCCATAGTTATATGTGGATTGCCTCCTTTACCATTTCCTTCCTTTCTCTGTTTCTCATAAATACATATTTGGTCTCACTAAAAGCAGTCCTTTACTTAAGCAGTGAAGAATTGCTAAAGGAGGGATAAATGTTTGAAAAAAAATAGAATATAGTTAACTTTGCTGAAGATTTCTATGAACCTGAGTAAGTTTTATTCTTTAGTATCACTTCAGTACTGCAAAGATAATAATTATGATAGTCATAATAGCTAACATTTATAGGACATGGCAAAACTTTACTATAAGTAAATGAGTGTAAAATCTTAAAGATTAATGATATTTGCATAGTGTGGTAGCAGACCAAACCTTAACCGCTTACAATATTTCATCATATCAGTGTGTACATATACACATGTATGTATATATAGGCACATCTGTGCCTATATATACATTGCATATTTATACTTTTTCATTTTTCCCTGATGTAAATGAATACAAGTGAGAAGGCAATAGCTAGAGTATAGTACTTGTAGTCACAAAGAACAGGGTTCAGATACTGTTCATTTAATACTGTGTGATCTACAAAACTATGTCCTCTTAATAATGGATTAGTAGAATATAATGTTTTTATATAAAAAATATCACATTGTATACTATTCCACATCCCTATACTTACAGCTTTCTTTAAAAACTGGCTATTGTAAATTGATCTTAGATCAATATTATAGATTACAAAGTAAATACAAATGACCATTAGGAAAGAAAAGTAGAATTAATTAATTACCTGGCTTTATGCCTTAGGGACACACTAAGGTTTATGCCTTATTTAACAACTGTAATACTTTGCAGTGGCAATCAAATTGTTGTGGGTTTTGGAACCTTGGACATAGTTTTGTAGTTCTTTTTACAATTCAAAGTTTTACTCAATGCCCTATTTAATCAGTGATATTCCTGCTCTGGTCAGGATTTAAGATACAATCTGCACTGGGTGTCATTTAACTGTCTGTCCTGTATAAGAACCAGATTTGTGGCCTTGACATTATTAGCTCTATGCTCTAGCCTGACTGGTATTTATCTGTAAAGCATGTTTTGCAGACAATTAGGAATGTCCTTGGGATATTTTCTTAAATATGACACCAACACTAACACTATTATTTCTGACTCAGTCCTGACCTCTGGTGGATATTTCTTCTGTATCAAAAGGGAATTAATTTAGACATGAAATTCATTTTGTGGGTTTTCCTGAATAGAGTTGTAATTGCCTATGGCTGAGAACTTCAAATCTGTTTTTTTTTTTTCCCCTGTATAGTTGATTCATGCTGGCAAAGGAGAGGCTATCAGGATCAGGTCTATTCTGAGATCCTTAATTCCACTGGGAGATTTGGTGGGAGTCATCAGCATTGCTTTCCAGATGCCAACAATAGCTAAAGGTAACGCTGTTCTTTGGAATACAGCATTATGTTGAAATACAAAATGCCTGATATAACTATTTTTTTCCTGTTGAAGCATATGATCGAGACATCTTTAAAGATATTTAGAACTGAATTATTTCTTAAGTTCTTTCTTCATTGTATTACAGATTTAATCTGCTTTCTAGTCTAATCACATGAAATTTTTCAAATTTCAGATACTATATAGACAAAAAGAATGATATGTTTTAATATTCCTATTCTGTTGTTTTTCCTTGGCCCCTTAACCTATTAGGGCTCTAGGCAACTCTCTTAAGATTATGCATTGGAAGAGATCTAGATCTATAGTGTTCTCCAGAGTTTCCCATATCTATGCAATCATAGGTCCAGTTTCTATCCCTGACCCCTACTATCCTGTAATGTTTTATTTTCTGGTTGACTACAGACCTTCAATTTATTCTCTTGAATAATTTATCAATTATCATTGTTTTATTCCCAAATTGTTGACTTTTTTGTACTGTTCTGTAGTTGAAAGGAAAATTTTCATTTGGGCTTTCACCCTGATCAACAGGCAAAATTCAGGACAAAGAGAATTCAAAGGATTTTACACACCATGGTGGGTTGATCACTCAGCTTTTATAGGTTAGCTTTAAGATAATTCAGATAAGTCCACCTCAGGAAAAGAGGAGGGGCCCTTGAATCTCAATTCCTCCCCAAGGTAGCAATTTGCAGGTAAGGGTACTTGAGGATGAGCTGGTAATAGAAAAACTGAAGACTTAATGTGTCCTTCCTGAACAGAGCCTCCCACAACACTGTTTGATAAGCAGAGGTGGGAACAATGGTTAACCAAGTCAATATATAATTTTCCCTACCATGATGGTACACTTTAGAAACTACAAATTAATCACTCAGCACCATTTCTTAAATACCTTCAGTATGTAAAACTCTTAGTGTAAGGGGAAACAAAGTTTATCCAATGATCTTTCCTTCAGAAAGATTTGGTAGAAGTTTCAAAGAGAAAAATGTAAGGTTAATATAAGGAAAAACTTTATGACAAATAAAATTATCTAAAAGTTGGATATGCTACCCTAGGTCCCACTCAGTAGAGTGGGCTTATGTAAGTAAAGACTGATTGACTACTTGTAGGTTATGTTTTAAAAAGATTCTTATTCATGTGTGGATTCCAGTACATCCTCTGAAGTCACTTGCTGATCAGCCTATGAACTTCTAATTTATTGATCCCTTTCAATGAGGGAAATGTGTTTCACTAGGTAAGGTGAAAATGTTTCTGAGGAATTATACAATTTGGTGTTTAATAATAAAATCCTATCATTTATGCAAATTTCAAGATAATCATTTTTTAATCCTTTAACATGTTCCAGGAAGTCTACTAAACTCCAAGCAAATAAATGCAAGCAAAAAGAAATAGAGACTTTGCCTTTAAGGAGTTTATATTCTAATGGGGTAAAACAATACATAAAAGGAAACTGAAAAGGTGAGGGTATATAACCCACTGAGAGCATGGTAGCAAGAAATGAAGGATAGCCCTTGTGGGCCCTAGCCCAAAATGGAGTCCCTGGGAGGAACTCACCAAAGGGAAAAGGGGGCCACAGAAGTAGAGAGTGAGAGATAGAAGGATGTTCCAAGGTTAAGAAGGCCACAGGCACTTAGGGAAGTACAGAATAACAAGACAACTGGAGACAAGTCCAGAGAGATATTACAGGAGGGTGCCACTAAATATGAACAACAGAATCTGAAAAAAAATGTACATGATATACTTCTAAGTTTAATTTGCATTATTAGCCCCTTTTTTCATAACTTTTTAAAGTTTAGACAATCAACAAAACAGTAAAGCAAGCCCTGATTTGTAAGGTGTGGGGATTTCTGAGTTATAAATGCTCACACTGACAATTTAACAGTTGGAAAGACTTGACTTCTGCACAGCCCTGGTGATGGGTGACATTTATATGGTACTTAACTGTGTCATATTTGATCCTTACAATACAATAGTCCAAGTCATGTTATTATAACTGTTTTGATAAGGAGGAAGGGCACAAGGAGGTAAAATGACTTGTTCCTGCTCACATAGCCAGCAAGTGTTAGAGACTAATCTGAACAGAAGTCTTCAGCTTCCAAGTCTAATACTTAATCAATTATGCCATAATGTATAATATTTAATGATCAAATACAGTGATCCAATACAGTTTCTTGCCAGATCATGAATTTCTTCTATAATATCCATGGTAAATGGCTATAAGGCTATAAAGAGGTAAAGGCATCTAATGAAGGAGCAGAGACAAGGTTAAAAACTTTTAAGCTCAGCACTCTTTCCACTTTACCTTAGTGATCAGCAAGGAAGAGAGAAAATCGAGTCAATTGTAGAGAAATGGAAATTCAGTATTCCTCTTGGAAAGTGATGTGCAAGATGAAAGAGTTCAGAGTCTGAGTCTGAGATCAGAAAAGGTCTTTATTCTTTCTCATGAGAAAGGACCCTCCCCTGTCACTCAAATGGCCTTTGCCAGGGAGAGAGCGACATGTGGAAGCAAGCCCTTAGTTATATACCCTCTAACACTGAAACCCCAACCCCCAACTGGCCTTCATTCCCACTGGTGGGGAGGCTGGCTCACAACGTAAGCTCAGGAATCTATCTCAGAGACAAAGGACATGGAAACATGTGGGTGTCCAGTGCAAGGTCAGGAAAGCAGTTTTGTCCTTATTTGGCATATCTTTGTGCTGAGGTGGACTGGGGGGTGTCTCTATTGTTCTAAGTCCCAGATTCCTTTAAGGTCAGGTGACTTTTTTTTTTTTTAAGTAATCTGGGTTAAGTAACTTGCTCAAGGTTAATGGCCAATTATTTTTGTGTGTGTGTGTGTGTGGGTGCCGAGTATCTGAGACTGGAACCGATCCCAGGTCTCCCAACGCTGGGGCTGGCGCTCTTACTCACTGTACCACCTGGCCACCCTTAAGCAATTGGGGTTAAGTAACTTGCTCAAGGTTACATGGCCAGTTATTTTGTGCGGGTGTTAAGTATCTGAAGCTGGAACCAATCCCAGGTCTCCCAACTCTGGGGCCAGCACTCTTACTCACTGTGCCATGTGGCTGCCCCAAGGTTAGGTGACTTCTAAACTGAGGCCTAGTGGATGCTGAAACCACTCTAGATTTGATTTTTCAGAATGGGGAAACTTCACTGCAAGTTATCCCTCACAGTGAGAAGCATAAAGTTTTATACAGGCTAGAAATTCTTTTTTTTTTCTTGGCTATAAGGTAGAATAAGATACAGGGAATAGAGGGCAGAGAGGTAGATAGACTACTTCTCCCAAAAAAATTCTCAGCAGCAATTAGAAAAATCTTAACCCAACTAATTTAAAATGTATTATAGAGAAAAAAAAAACCTAAAAGCATTATTTGTGATCAGAAAACTTCCTTTAAGCCCATGATCTATAGCTGTATTCATATATCTGAAGTATTTTTTTTTTTTTATCATTCAGGGTCATTTGGTAGAGGTGTTCTATTTTCAGAATTATGGAATTTCAAAAATGGGGAATAGAGTTCAGTGGCCCTTTAGTCCAATCCATTAACAAAAGGAATCACCACCATAACACACCTAACAAATGGTTGTCCAGTCTCTGATTTAAACCTTCCAAGGAAGGGGCATCCACCCCATCTCAAGGAAGACCATTCCATTTTTGGACAGCTCTAAATGATAGGAAGGGTTGTTTTGTTTCACAACATCAAGCCTAAATATGCTTTTTTTTTAAGCTTCTACATAGTGAACTAATTCCTTTCATCTGGAGTTTAGCAGAATAAGTCTAACCTCTCCTCTGTTGAGATTTGGGAGCTTAGGTGTGCTCAAGACCCCAAAATACCAACACACTGGGTCCTGCCCAATGAATTTGATTCAAGCCTTCTCTCAGTCAAAGTAAAACGAAGTTTATTAAAGATTTGCCATAATGGGTAGACTCTTAAGGAGTCTAAGTATTTGTGATGCTGAGAGCAAGAAATAGAAGTCTGAAATAGAGTCTGACTTAGATTGAATCTCCTCACCTTCATGGAGGCAAGATGGATCTTATATATAGAAAGATTGTGGGAGGGATCTAGGGCTGGTCTAGAGGAAGGGTTTGGGGAGGGTCTTGAGGAGGAGTTTAAGGAGAATCTAGAGGCATTGAGGTCAGACTCCAGGAATGGGATTAAGGGTGGGAAATACCTGAAGGCTACCTGGAGATGACAGACAATGGAGGGCTAGGCTAGTTTAAAGGTAACAGTTTTGGGTATAGATATTTTGATAGGATTAAGGGTGGGAAGTAGCCAGATAATGGAGGGCTAGGCTAGGTTAAGAGTAACAGAGATTAGGGCCTAGCCATAATAAAAGGTTTATGACCTTAGGCAAATGCCTCATTAAGTGGGAAGATTCAAGGGGGTTCCCAGAGCCTGTACCCTGTCACCTCCACTTGACAGTTCTTCAAATATTTAAAGAAAACTAACATGTTCCCACAGAGGGATCTCTTGACTAAATATGCCCAGTTTTTACAACCAGCCTTCAAATGGCATGGACTCTAGGCCTTTCACTTTGCCCTCATCTGGATACTCTCCAGTTTATTGGTGTACTTAAATTACGGTACCCAGAACTGAGCATATAGCACTCAGGTCTGGAAGAGGAAGAATACAGTGGGATCTCCCAATTCCTGCAAGACAGGGGGTGTTTTGGGGGAGGTTGGCTGTTTGGAGTGTGGTCGAGCAACAAGTACCTGAATACCCTTTTTTAATAAACAAGTTTTCAGCCATGGCAGGGGGGGTTGAGGGGGTTGGGGAGGGAAGAGAAAGAGGGGAATACAGGGAGGGTGTGACTAGGTTAAGCCATACATCAATATAGGGGAATTGGTCAGGGTACCCAGGATTCCCTGTAACTATTTCCCAAACGGCCCCCACAATTTTTCTGTCAAAGGTCCCTTCCATCGCCCACCCCACTCCAAAGGTGGGCCAATTATTACAACAAAATAGAATCAATTTAGATTCAGTCAATTTCACCCCCATAATCTGCTCCTTGATAGGCTTTCTTAAAATGATTAATGATACATCCTAAAGGGGTTTTTGATGTACTGATGGATCCTTCCATAGCTAGTTTTAGTAGTAAAGAAAGACACACAAATAAGTGAGAACTTTGGAAACAAAGACTTCCTCCCATGTGAAATGGGAAAGACTCCCTTGGAGGAACTCTTCTGTAATTCAATCAAAATCTTGGCTGGAGTCCAAGGGAATGGAAAGAGAGATTTTTGTTTTGCTTCCAACAACCTTTCTTTAAGAGATTATCTTTCCAGCCCAGGTACAGTGGCTGACTGCATTTTGAATCTTACAAGGTGGCAGACTCAGAAATTTTGCTTTACACAATCACGCAGAAAGACAGATGGACACAGAATGCTCAGAGCACCTAAATGACACAAAACAGACAGGATAACACAGAAACACAGAAAGAAAGGTGGATACAGAGTGCTCAAAACACCTAGACAAGACAGACATAAAATGGACAGGATGGCTTACCCCAGGGGCTCTCTCTGATGTCTTAGAGAGAAGCTAGAGTGAGGGCTTTAATGCGTCCAGCTGCCACTCAATCCCCACCTACATGAGTACTCCCTGGAGCAAACAGGATACATAGCTTCATATGGCCAAATGCGGGAATGAATTGGAGTCCAGGAGGGACTTGACTAACTCTACCCAAGCCTGGGGGCCCTGGGAAAGTACCTTTTTCCTTTGGGTCTAGCTCCCCTCAGGGTTAGGGCAGGGCCAGCTCATTCCCTTCCCTGAGTCTGAGGTTCCAAGGTCTCTGCAGCAACATGGAATGCTACAATCTTGCTGGGTCCTCCAAATGTTGTAATATGAAATGACAGTGAGTGAGACCATTAATCATTTTATATGGAATTTATTAACTTGGGGACTGCACGGGGCCTGTACCCAAATCATGCAGCCTCGAGAATATACATCTTGGGGTTTATATAGACAAAAGCCACAACATAAATGTTACGAAGAGGAGCAAGCAGGGAAAATACAGAAAATAAAGAAGCCAAAAGATAACATTGCTTAACGATTCTTGCTCAGTGGTCAGTTTATTGCCCATCTGGAAAGTTCCCAAATCTATTTTGAGAACTGAACAGAAGTAGGGGAGGGGAGGAGGTTTTGGGCTTCAGGTTGCAGGTTTGGGCAGGTTTACTTGGCAGGTTTGCCACTTGCTCCATAAATAATCTAGTGAAGTTCTCACAGGTGTAGCTTCTTATTGTACCAAGGAGAGATAAGCATTGGGCTGGGGCTTGATCATGAATAGTTGCTAGGCATAGTGCTAGAGTGGGGAGAAGCAGAGATAGTGCTGTGAGCTTAGGGAGAAAGATGCTTTTGAAATTGGGGCCCGAGCACACAGGCCCAGGCACCTCATGAGTTGGTCTCCTTCCTTCAAGTCTCTCCCCATTCCAGTCTATCTCTACTCATTTCTTAAAGCATTCTTTCCATGTCACTTCCTTTGTTCAATAAACACCAGTGAATCCCTGTTGCCTCCAGAACCAAATATAAGATCCTCTATTTGGCTCTTAAAATCCTTCACAATTTGGTTTCCAGTTTTCATACAATTTACTCACCTCCACGTACTCTATAATCCACTACATTGGTCTTTTTTCAATTTCTTACACACTTTCTATCATTTTCTAACTCCATGCTTTTACACTGGCCATTTTCCTTGCCTGAAATGTTTTCTCCTTCTAAGGGCTAACTCCTAGCATCATTCAAATCCCCCCTCAAATTCTAGCTTCTGA
Organism: Petaurus breviceps papuanus; assembly: GCF_028583685.1. Classification (NCBI taxonomy): domain Eukaryota; kingdom Metazoa; phylum Chordata; class Mammalia; order Diprotodontia; family Petauridae; genus Petaurus; species Petaurus breviceps. The sequence continues at coordinate 7,436,765 of NW_027187293.1, read as the reverse complement.
AGGAGCTTTTTCCCCATTTTTCCCAACTACTAGTGCCTTCCCTCTAAAATTGACACTTCATTTACATTGTAGATATCTTATATGTACAATTGTTTCTGCCATTAGAATCCTTGTGCTCCTTGAGAGCATAGTGCCATGCACGTAGTAATTGCTTAATAAATGTTAGTTCACTGACTGAGTAGAACCTTGTAGAGTTTGTGTTCTATTGTCACAGCCTTTGAGAGCCCACTCTTTACTAAAGAAATAAGATGGAGGGATGGGGGTAGAGGGAGGAGAATAGACAGTGATAGACAGAGACAGAGGGACAAATAGAGATGCAGAGAAAGATAGCAGAGTGTGATGGATGACAGACTGGTTTGGGAGTCATGGAAGACTATAGAAGTTCTGTCCCAGACTTATGATAGTTATGTGACTTGGGCAGGTCACTTTTTTCAGTACCATAGGAAATACTAAGCCTGTAAATTATAGACAAGTTGCTATAATTTGTGAAGGGAATTTCCATGCTTAAAATTCCCTCATATTGATAGAATCACAAGACTCTTCCTGTCCTTCCAAATATAATGAAGAGAATATAATGGAAATAAAATTTACACATAAGTTGTTATTCAGTTCATTTTTATTTAGTTTTGTCTAAAATTGAGACTCATGATACATCTATAATTATTTTATAGTTTTATGAAAGAGTTTTGCGCACACACACATCATACACATATCCACATAGATACACCCACACCCATGAACACAGAGGAGATAGAAAGGTAACCTGTATTTTAGTTGTTGATAAATATGACATTTATATAAAAATGAAATTAATAACTGCATAATCAGTAGAAATTTGTTTCTGTCATGCTTTTTACATAATCCATAGTTTTATGTTAATTTCTCCTTCTAGATTCCATTTCTAATTCTGCTTTTCATTTTCATTTTCTCCAAATATACATTCTGGAAATTTAATGAATACTTCTGGTTTTTGTTCTTTTGCTTTTTCTTTTTCACGATCTTTCCCTATTAAACATCACACTTCATTTATTTTTTATATGAATCCTGATACTTCACCATATTTGTCATAGATAATGAAAAAAAATGATTCAACACATCTCTTTCAGTAACTTTTAGTGTGCCCTTAGATACTTCAGCTATTTTACATTATGTATATTACAGCTCTCCCAGAAACGTGGGCGGATGTCAGAGATCTTTTGTGTATATACTAAGCTCCATTACACACACACACACACACACACACATATATGTATATATACATACAATCTCTATAGCTCTCTTATTCCTTGCCCTCTCTATTCTAATCCTTGCTCAGTAATTGGAGAAAACTTTCTCCCTCTCTCTTTCCTTTTTCCTCTCATTTCCTTCTCTTCCCTCTTTGTCTCATCTCTTTATTTTCCCTTAATGAGATCCAAAATGTACTTACTCAGTACTGTAAGTATAGTGATTGTGTTAGTAACTATTGAAGTGACATTAGACAAATTAAAGCCCTTGGGGACATTTAAACAGCTGACATTCTTAATGGTACCCAGAAGTACCAGTTATAGCATCCACATTAGTTTACATCTACTTCTTCCTCATCTAGTTAAATTTGCTTTTCCTAGATTTGAGGAACCAACACACACACACATACATATACACACAGAGAGAAATGCACACATATGTGTATCACCAGCATTAAAAAAAAATTAATAAAGTTGTTATTGTTTTTCTGTTCTCAGTAATCTTGTCTTCTATTTTTTTTTTTTTACTACAAATGAAAACTTTTAAACACATTGTGGATTAAATGGGTTCTTGTAAGCTCTTCTGGGCAGGTAACCATCATTATACAGTTGTTGAGATAGAAAAAAAAATATGTTTCTAGTTCCAACTTACCTTTCCTAGATCTCTGGAACAATTTACACATGCATATATGTGATCTCTCTCTCACACATGTACACTGAAATTCTTCAAAATTATAAGACATAGTATATTGAAAAGTATAAAGTTTTGGAGCTTAAACCATTCGTGGGCTGGTGAATCCTATAATCTCTCCTTTTACTAAGATGATGAATAGGATTTTGACTCTGTTTTATTTTTCTACCATCTTCAGGATTAAATAGAATTCTATTTTGCCAAACTTATTTAAATAGCCAATATGTTTTTTATAAAATAGAAAATAAACTAGTCAGTTATGAGAGCACTTTTGTTAGTTAAAAATTATTATATAGGGGCAGCCAGGTGGCTCAGAAAGTAAGAGCACCAGCTCCAGTGTCGGGATGACCAGGGGATCAAATCTGGGCTCAGATACTTAGCCCCACACCCAGAAATAACTGGCCGTGTAACCTTGAGCGAGTTAAAAAAAAATTATTATATATTCTATATTCAGAAGAAATGAAACAATAGGAGCATAGGGAGCAGGGAGAAGACAAAGGAGGAATCTTTAGAGGTGGAGGAGGGAATAGGTAAAAGGGAAATAACTGAAGGGTGTTTAGATTTATGGGAATGGGAGGATAGGAGAGGGATCCTTGGAGGGGGATAGGCAGGTAATAGAAAGGCAAGATAGTGGATAGAAGTAAAGTAGAGGAGGCAGGAGGGATAGGAAACAAAATTATGCAGATACATAAAAACAAAAATCAGGAGTAGAATATGTTCGAGAAAGTATATGTATATTTGTATATGTGAATGTATTTATCTGTAGTTACAGAGAAACAAATCTAAATTTTATTGTAGTTTTCTGTAGGGGAGAGGGGATAAAAGAACAAAGTAAAAAAAGTGCAGAACAGAGAACAAAAGAAAACCTGCAAGGAAACAAAGAAAAGATGGACAATTCTCAACACAACTTGTGTCATTTATCATACAGACTTTTTTGAAATGAAAATTTGTTATGTATTTTGAATCCTCTCTTATGTTCTACTATGCACACAACATGCTTTTTTTTTCTTTCTTTGTATTTAAGTTCCAATATTTAAGTTTATGATATGTTTTTGATTCTTTTCTCTATTCTGTATTTGTGTTCCGGTCCTTGAGTCTAAAATAGGAAAAAAAAAAAAGATCTATTACATATTCTAGCACTCAGGGAATTATTTTTCTCCTAACCATTTGAATTCTTTTGGTGTCAATAATATCTGAAAGCAAGCTAAAAAAAGTTTTTTAAAGTCAATGGCTGGAAAAATTAAACAATCATTTTATTAATTTTTAAACTTTGAAAAAAGAAGAAACAGGAAAAGTCCTATGGTATCTCACCTTCAGATTAACATTAATAATGTTATTTTCTCACTTTTAGATGGAAATGTGGTGGAACCTGACATGTCAGCAGGATTTTGCCCGGATCACAAGGCAGCCATGGTTTTGTTCCTTGACAGGGTATATGGAATTGAGGTTCAAGATTTTCTTCTTCATCTTCTTGAGGTTGGCTTTCTGCCAGATCTCCGAGCTGCTGCTTCTTTAGACACGGTAACAATTTAAAAATCTATTTCAATTTAATGGTTTGTTTCAACTCATTGTTTGGGGGAGAGGGGCGTGAAAGATGACTCCACTTCAACAAATTAGAGAAAACAAGATAACTGAGATTCTTTTTTACCCCCAAAACTGATCTGTCCCTTAAAAACAAACAACTTTTCCTATTTTTCAAACATTTCAAAATGTTAAGAATTTCTACTATTTAAATGAGCATTTTGAAAAGCAGGGTTTGGTGACAAAGTAATAATATATATGATTATCATGATATTCATAAGATAAATAGGCTCTCTTGCAGTATATATTGAATGGCTTTCATGGAAGACATGTTAAAAGATTATTTAGTTGTATTTCAAGGCCCATACTGAAATTCTAAGTCGTGTATCAATAGTTAGGCCAATGTCTTTTATATTTTCAGATAAAAGAACTCTTCATATCTTAAGGGAAGTCAATTTCAAGTGGATATAAATATTATTATAAGGGTTACAATGTAGTTAATAGAACAAAAATGAGATCACACACAATTAAAGGTGTAAATTCTTTTTTGTCTTTTGCAAGAACTATTGTTTGTCTTTGTATTCCTGTTTCTAGTTCAGTGCTTTGTACAGAGTAGGTAGTTAATAAAAACTGTTCAAATAAAATCGTATATAAAGTGCGTTTCTTAAAATAAATGAAATAAACTAATGTATAGTAAAGAATTAATCTTTCATTTACTCTAATGGAGGCAATATGATCTTATAAATATGTTATTAAAATAAAACAAAAAGTCCAGAAATATTTATGTTTGTGAAATGCAATTACACACACACACACACACACATACACATTCATTTTGTGCCCCACTTTTGATTTGGTCCCACTTTCCTAAGACTTGGTAGAATTCATGGGAAGAGGGAAGAATACTTCAGGAACCTATGGATAATTCATTTATGGTGAATTGGAATCTGAATCTGTCTCAGTTTTCTTAAATCAGAAAATTATACAGCCATGTATATCACATGGGAGACCGTCTGTATTTATTCTTTCTTGGGTAAAGGAATGAATCTTGGTAATAGTTTATTCTTACTCTCCTTAATGTCCTGTGCCATATACATGCGACTCTTTGGTGTTCATTTCATAGGCTGCTCTTAGTGCCACAGACATGGCATTGGCTCTCAATCGGTATCTTTGCACAGCAGTCTTGCCTTTGTTGACAAGGTGTGCTCCTCTTTTTGCTGGCACTGAGCACCATGCTTCACTCATAGACTCACTGCTTCATACAGTGTACAGGCTATCCAAGGGCTGTTCTCTTACAAAAGCCCAGCGGGATTCCATAGAAGTCTGTCTTCTCTCTATTTGTGGGTAAGTAAAGACTTAAATCTGTGTTGAATTTCAGTTTTTCCAAGAAAAAGTTACTACTAGTCCTCAGTTAATAATAATGATATTATAAAGTAATAAATTTATTTCTGCTCAAGTGGGAAAGTGCTATTTAATCAACCTAGTCCTAAAAACAGATTCCAGAAATAGGCAATGCTTTTTCTCTGAACTTACTGAAATGCTTTGGACATGTGTGGGACAGAGACCACTACCAAAAAATCAATACAAATACTTAAATACCTGAAAGCATAAATGAGTTTATTGTTTTCTCATGAGAATGAGTCCCCCCCTCGTTACTCTAATAGTGCTGGCCAGGGAAGTACACATTGATTCCAGAAAGCAAGGTCCTTTTATACCTTAAGGCAACCACCCCCACACACACCTGCCCCGATCTCCTTCCCCTTATCCCATTGGCAGGGCTTCAGGGGGCACAGTCTATTTATGTCAGTCTTCCCCAGCAACAAATAACAAAGGACAAGAAAAGAAGGGAAACTGTGTTTCAGTAATAGAAAACTATTAACCCTTTTGAGGAGGCTTCACTTCTGAGAAATCATCCCTCATTGATATTTGTATTAGGTTAAATTTTTTTTTTCATTTTTCTGCTCCTACTTCTTTTTTGCCTCTTCCTCCCTCTGACTTCTTTCTACATTGATGTTTATTAGTACATTTTTCAGGGGATGGTTGAGGGGTTTTGTGTGTGTGTGTGTAACAATGTATAGTAATATTTTTCTATCTGTTGTTTCTGAAGACTTTAAATTTGAGAATTTCAGTGTGCTTTCTGGGAGGGGGATAGAAAGCGTAGGGTGCTTCATGTGATTTTTGTACGTGGGTGATGATTAAAAGATAGAGATATACATAAATTGAGGGTATATCTAAGTTTATTATATATATATATATATATATATATAATATGGAAGGCACTGACTATACTTTAAAATTTTAATATATGTTTTGTGGTATATTACTACTATGGAACCATTTGAAAAATACTGTTTTTATTAACTTCAGTTTCCTATTTTCATTTTTGTTTGTTTTCATCATGTTATTTTGTGACAAAAATTACTGATATTTAATTCTCTAACCAAGCAATTCCACCTAATTTGGCACAGATTGTGTACCTGAAGTTAAGTGGTCTAGATAAGAGTTCTAGTTCATGTCATGAATTATAATAGGTGCTTAAATGAAAGTTCACTTTTATCATTATTTTTATCATATAAATGATAATAATGATATAAGAATTATCAATTATTATATCATTGTTTCAACAGCCAGTTGAGACCTTCCATGATGCAACACTTGCTAAGAAGATTAGTTTTCGATGTTCCATTATTAAATGAACATGCTAAGATGCCTCTTAAGGTAAGTGTGGGCAGAGTTTATGGTTAAATGGTCACTTGTTTCTCCTATTTTACTTCCTATAGAGTAATAATCTTCTAATATTTTTTTTTCTAGAATCACTTTCCTGAGAGTGGATAGTTGATAGTAAAAACAAACAAAAACCCATAACCCATATGTAGACAACAAGACAACCAAATCTCAGTGACAACTATGAGATAAATTTGTTTTTTTGCTTTACGATATCTAATACAACTTGGTTAACCATACTTTGTTCATTTATTTAGCGCTGTCTGAGGTTGTATATTTTATTTCTAGCCTTCTCTTTTGAATTTTGCGTCTCGTGTATTATTCATCTCCTAAATTGTTCTGTATTTTGCCTTTTAGTCTTGGGTGGCATTCATTTTGGCATATCAACATAGATGTTTACGTGTGTGTATGTGTGTGTGTGTGTGTGTGTGTGTGTGTGTACATGGACTGTTTTGCTTTTTTTTCTACCTTCATTTCTGAAACACACTCTTTATCACATATTTCAGGCTTTAACTAAATGTTCTTTTAACCACTTCTTATTAAGCACATTAATAGCCCAAGAACTTATATTTTGACCTTTGTCACATTATCCAAATTTTTCTCAGATACTATTTTTTATCTGTTCTTTAAAAAAAAAACAATTTGCCTTTAGCTTCTAAAGCTTTGATCTTGTATTAAAAAAAACAACAACAAAAAAAAATCACCTGTTTTTCTAAATTTAATCTTCAGTTTCTTACCTAAGACTTAATAATCCTTGGCAGTGCTTTTTAGGTTCCTTCTAGATCATTTTTTTTTTTGGCCCCAGATGAATCAGTAGTTGACAGAGGCCATTAAGATTTTCTTCACCTATCAGATAAATAGCTGAAAGAAAACAAACCTATATTATTTAAGCTAATTTCTCCAGACGCTTTGATATCCCTCAGCAGAAACTTAATCACAACTAAACATCTTTTTTTTTTTTTGGTGAACATTATTCAATAGCAATTCTCTGTATAGAATGTATAGATCCATGTCATTATTCTTTGGAAAAGAAGTTGCTTTCTCCTTAAAGTCCAACTCCCTACATTCATGGGAAGAGCCTCATGTCTTTTAGTTATCTCTAAGTATTTAGTGTTTATCTTTCTTTGATTGTTTTTTTTTTTTTTTACATTTGTACATCTTCCAACCTTCAGGTATTACCCTTTGGCTCCTTAGATTCCTTATTGTATTTTTTCCTTGATTCTCTTTAAAAATTAACTTTCCTGCCCCTGATACTCTGAAGAGTAGAAGATGATTTGTTTATCCAGCCTTTTCACCTTCTACAAAAAGGAAACTGACCTGCATATGTAGCTATTAATCTTGACAGCCTTCTGCTAGTTCTTATATTCTCTACCCTTAGTTGAGTGGGCAGTCACTAATCTGCAGCATTCAGCATACAAAAGGTTTGTGGATCCTGCTGTGGCCATGAAATAAATGGTTGGTGAGAATAAATAGAAATCTGCTAAGGCTGTTAGTAATTAACAGTACTGCCTACATTGTCAGCATTTGTTTTGTTAGAATCTCATGCTTTCTACCTAAATGTAGACAAATGCTTAACAATGGGGAGCAGCACACTGATCATTTATTTCACTGAGAGACCTAGCGAAGAATACCGTGGGGCTGTTTAGGAACCTGGTAACCTGTTTTTGAGATTTCACAGTTACAGATCTTTTTATTGATCATGGTGTCTAATAATGCTGTCTGTAGTCTGCGCTGCCTCAGGGTTCCTGCAGGGCTGGCCTTCTTTGGCCTGTCATTGGTGTGATGACTGACCAGTTGGGAGGCTGTTGCTAGATCTAGTTGCCACATGCCCTGGTCCCAAGTGTCTTTTCAACAGGCACCCCTTGCAGTGTCCCTGGAAGTTTGAAGTATCTTGCCTATGACTCTACTAGCTCTCCTTCACAGCCTCCTGGATGGTTTGTATATGTGGTATGTGGAGTTGGGAAGACCTGAGTTCACATTTTACCTCAAATATCTATCAATTGTGTGACCGTGGAACATTATCTAGCCTCAAGTCTGCCTTTTACTCCTCAGTAAAATGGATATAATAATAGCACTTGTCTCTAAAGGTTGTTAATGAGGATTAAGTGATACATATAAAGCACTACATAATGCTAGCTAAGAGAATCTTTCTTTTTTCAAATGCCATCCAGTTCTTCTTTGATCACTTTTGTAAAGATTCTCCTTTGCATCTGGTCAAAGGAAAATTCAAGAGATATTTCCAACTACCCAAAGATTCAAAAGAAACTTCTGATCGTCACCCCAATCTAGGCAAGTTAGGTCAGTCAGGACCACCCTCTTCTCCCCTTCCCGCCACCTCCCACCCTGTCTAGTCACTGTCCAGATTGCTTCAAGAAAGAATCCTTTTCTGTGCTAGTCTGGAGAGAAGGGAAGCAAGACAGTGTTTTGGAGTTAATTCCTTTTAGATTAGTCCAAAGATTTCAGACTAGGATATTTTTAAAAATGCTTTATTATTTCTGAAAGAGGGAACAAAGGGTTTTAGTTTGCTTCCACAACAATTATAAGATGGGGAAAGTGTGGTTAACAGTTTGTTTTAAAAAGATTATAGGACTACAGTAGACTACAAGTTCAGTATGTTATGCCATCAAGCTAATGTGATCTTGGACTACATGAAGAGAAGCAAAATTTCTAGGAAGAAGGAGGTGATAATCATTCTGGTATCTGCTCTAGTTAGGCTACAGCTAGAGTACTACTTTTAGTTATGGGTACTATAGTTTTAAAAGGACATTTATAAACTGGAAAATGTTCACAGGAGGAAGGTAGGATGATGAACGGTCTTGAATCCATATCATATGAAGATTGGTTGAAGGAACTGGTTATTTTTAGACTTTAGAAGAGAAGTCTGAAGGGGGATTTGATTATTTGTTATATTCAAGTATCCTTTTGTAAGGCCAAGCATGAATAGCTTTCCAGAGGATTCCTATTGTGAACAGCTTCAGGGTTCTGATTACATAGTATAGTGGACTCTCTATTCAGTAATAAACTAAAGCAAAACATTGACAGAAACCAAAGTACAGTATTCACAATGTTATAACATAGCAACTTATCACTAAAGTGGCCACATAGTTTTCGCCAAAGTAGCCACACAGTTTTGAGCAAAAGATATCATTCAGTAAGAACTTAACTCAGTCATCCTTAAGGAGCAAACCTTTGTACAAAGTACCAAGGTCAAAGTTCTCCACCCCTAGGTCACAGTAAATCATAATCTTCTCAGTCAGCATTAAGTACTCAAGAAGAGGTCTTTTCATCTTGACTCAGGCTGGTTCTCAGATTCCATGGTTCCTTTTCCATGGGTCCAGCTCCTGCCCAGATCTATCCAACTGTCACCTGGATTCAAAGGCCAGCAGCTCTCAGCTATTTGTCCAGCTCCTCACCCAGTTCCCATTCCACACTGAAGTTCACAGTGTCAAGTCCACTTCAAAGTCCTTCACAGTTCCTGTTTCTGGGAAGAAAAAACTTAACAGAGCCAAAACAATATTCATGCACATTGCCGGCACCATCATAAATTCACTATCTGCCTGTGAAATCAACAAAGTCCAAGAGGTCAACATAAATCATCAGCATAGAAATCAACACAGACCCACAAACAAGGTCTGAGAGGTCAACACAAATCATCAGAAAAGTCCCAGGACCTCTGAAACCCTCCTCTAGGACTTATGTAAACAAACAACCAGAAAATCCTCTTTCAGGGCTTCTGAACTAGCAGTAGGGTTCCAGGGCTTCTGTACAAAGTATCACAAACAAAAATCAACACAAACAGAATAGACAAACGTAGAGTGCCAGGATACCACAAGTTTTCTCCTTCTCAACTCTGCTACTATAAGAGTTCTCTTCTCAGTTCTTCTCTCTCCCGGCCTGGGCTTCTCCTTATATATGGTCATTAGCCCCTCCCAACAGGGGTTCACAAGTTCTGTTTCCTAACAAAGACTTGATATAACTGTGGGCGAGGCTTAAAAAGAAACTTGAACTGAAACAAGATGCTAAATGATTAAATAGCTGAAACCAGGTGTTAACTACTTCTTTGCTTGCCATTACACCTTGAGAACAAGGACTGTCTTTTGCCTCTTTTTGTATCCTTAGCACTTGTATCCTTGTACACTTAGCAAAGTGCCTGGCACATAGCAGGATAGTAGGAGCTTAATAAGTATTTGAATGTATGAAAACTCTTCTATTTGACCCCAGAAGGCAGAACCAAGCTCAATGGGTAAACAAAGAGGTAAATTTAGCTTCAATGTCAAAAATTTTTCCTAATAATTAAAACTCTCCCCAAATGGATGGGCTACCCAGAATGGTGGTAGATTTCAAGTTCTTAGAGGTTTTCTGGAAGAGACTGAATTACTACTTGCTAGACATATTGTAGTGGGAGTTATTTTCATGTATTGCTTTGACTATGTGGCTGCTAATAGGGTCCTGCAGTACCAATGCAATGTTTACAACACCCATGATCATGATAAATATACTGACTGTGACTATAAATATTCCTGTATGGTGCTTGATTGTGAAATACAACAAACTCTCCACATAAAGGACAGAAGGAAAACATTTATTCAAACACCAGAAAACCAAATCCCAACACCAGGAAACTGAATCCATCATAGCAACATAGAAGTTAATGCACCACAACATAGCAGAGAGCCATGCCTTCTTTTAACCCTCCCACAAACCAATACAAGATCAGTATTTTACTCACAAACTTAACTAGCTTCTTGCCTGAGTGTCCTTTCTCTCCCACCTTCTCTGTGGCTCAGACTCATAGCTTCCTGTGGACTCTTTTCTAGCCTTCAGCAATCTTCCCACCACAGGCTCCTTGTGACTACATTCAGCCTATTAGGGAGGAGAGTTTATTTTCAAAGCAGTAAAGGTCTTCAAATTCCACTAGGCTTATTAAGGGACAGGGAAGATTTTCAAATTCCCATTACCAATACAGGTCCCTTAGAATTATCAGATTCTGTCATTCTTTGGCTAAAAGGAGAGAGAATAGAATCCGGGAAATATTAGGTAAGCTTTTTCAAAAGAAATTTAGTTTTGAGCTAAGTCTTCTAAAATTGATAGACAAAGATGGACAGAAAAGGAAAGAGTATAAGCAAAGATACATAGTTGTGTAAAAATACTTTTTTCCAGTTGTTGTGCCTTATTCCTATTCAGTATCTAAAGGTCATTGTGAATTACATTATTATTCAATTCAACCTTTTACAAATAGAAACAAACAGGAAATTAATGAACATGTGTATTTTTTTTCTGTGTTTTAGTGTCATGAAATCATAGAATCTCAGAGGTCATCTGGTCTGATACATTCTTAAACAGGAATAATGTGTACAGCAAAGCCTGACAGGTGGTCACCCAGGCTCTACTTGAAAATATCCAGAAATGATTTACTACCTAATGATGTCCCATGCCATTTTTGGAAAGCTGCAGTTGTTAGGAAATTTTCCTTATACTGAACCAAAATCTGCTTCTCTGCTAGTGCTATTCATTGCTGTTAGTTTTGCTTCCCTGGGACCAAATAGAACAGGTTTATCAAAACTCATCATTCTAAGTTCAAATTCGGTCTGACACTTCCTAATTGTGTGACCCTGGGCAAGACACTTAATTTTGTTTACCTCAATTTCCTCATCAGTAAAATGAGCTGGAGAAGGAAATGGTAAACCACTCTAGCATCTATGCCAAAAAAAACCCAAATGGTGACACAAAAGAGTCAGACATACCTAAAAAAAATGAGTAAAATCTGATCCAAAGAGATACAAACCCAGCAAGTCAAATGAAATTTAAAGAAATTCAGATGAAGTTGGTAAATTTCATTTCTGAGTTGGTAGCATTGCATCATATTAGAATTCTGGATGGGAATTCATGAAAAGAACTGTTTTTTGCTTTTGACTTTTAAAATTATTTATACATAGCTGCTGACAAATCATTATGAGAGATGCTGGAAGTATTACTGCCTGCCTGGAGGCTGGGGGAATTTTGGTGCTGCCTCAGAAGAAGAGCTTCATTTGTCAAGGAAGTTGTTCTGGGGCATTTTTGATGCCCTGTCTCAAAAGGTAATTTGTTATTTCCTTCATACTTTGTAAGTTGATGGTTTGCTTAATAAGCAACCTGAGTTTTCCTCAGATGGTTTTTCTAGTGTATTGTTGGATTGCATCTGAAACTTAAACAACCATTATAAAATTCCTCTACATTTCTGTCTCTACCTTTCATGCCTGCATAGAACTCCCAATGTTCCCTCAAAAGTACTTTAAATATCTATATTAACATTTTTTTTCAAAATCATCATTGTTGTGTATATAACCTCCTCAAGTATTTAAGGACCCAAATGATGAAATATCCATGAATATGACAAAATGTTATATATATTTCATGGTAAATACCAGTGGATCTGAATAGATCATATCTAAAAGGTCATCTTTCCTGTTCATTCTCTCAGTGCTAAGGGAATGCAAGATAACCTTGGATTATAATATTAATAGCATTTATACTATGCCTTAATTTTTGCAAAGCACTCATAGTTGCTTCATTTGAGTTAATTCTAATGTATAACTAGTACTGTTTATACGTTGGTACTAGGTGTTCTGTAAATTAAAGTATTTCTCTTTTATGGTATTGATATTTTACCAATTTTTTAAATGTATTGAGTGTCTTTTGTGTAAAAAGAATGCTAGGTGTTAAAGGAGGTTCAAGTATGAAAATACTGTATTTGCCCTCAAGGATTTTCCTATTTAGTGTAAATTATATATATATATATATATATATATATATATATATATATATATATATAAACAACCAGAATACAAAAAATGTAACACCCAAGATTGCATTTGTCATAGATAATCAACAAACAGGACCATTCATGCATGACAGTCTATTGAAGAGTTGATTTGATTTAAAACTATTAAACTTTATGTTACATTTTTATCTTGCTGAGGTGGTACCTCTGACACACACTGAGTATATAACCCCAGAGTAATTTCTTTACCTCTAGTGTCCTAGGTAATTTCCTAAGACTACAAATTTCAGGGCATATAGGTAGCTCAGTGAATAGTGCTGGTTATGGAGTTGGGAAGACATCATCCTTAATTCAAATCTGACCTCAGAGGCTTCCTAGTTGTGTGACCCTGGGAAAGTCACTTACCCCTGTTTGCCTCAGTTTCCTCATCTGTAAAATGAGCTGGAGGAGGAAATGGCAAATCATTACAGCATTTCTGCTAAGAAAACTCCAAATGGGGTCACAAGGAATTGGACATGACTGTGAACAACAAACTGCCAAGAAGGTGCCAGCTTGGATTGGTGGAAGAAGTTTTTCACCAATAGTTCTTTATTACTGATGAAATCACAGATCTAATTGCTGCTCCAATTCCTACCAGTCCCTCCATACACATTTTGATCTTATTTTCTATTGACTGTATTATGTAAAAGAAAATGCTTTTTTAATTATTTATTTTTAGTTTGTAACATTCAGTTCCGCAAGCTTTTGAGTTCCAAATTGCCTCCCCCTCCTTCTATTCCCCACTCTTGAGGATGGCGTGCAATCTGATAAAGGCTCTACATATACATTCACATTAAACATATTTTCACATTGTCATGTTGCAAAGAAGAATTATAACTGATGAAATGAACCATGAGAAAGAAGAAACAAAACAAAACAAAAAAGAGAGAGAGCAAATAGTATGTTTTGATTGCATTGAGACTCCATAATTCTTTCTCTGGATGTGGATAGCATTTTTCATCATGAGCCTTTTGGAGTTGTCTTAGATCTTTGCATTGCCAAGAAGAGCCAAGTCTATCAAAGTTAGTCATCACACAGTGTGGCTGTAACTGATTCTTCTGTATTGTTTAATCATCCTCAGTGGTAATGGAGGCAAGCTTTGCTGAACTCAGTACTTGTTCTATCCTCTGCTTCTCCACAGAAATATGAACAAGAATTATTCAAGCTGGCATTGCCCTGTCTTAGTGCTGTTGCTGGAGCCTTGCCTCCTGACTACATGGAGTCAAACTATGTCAGTATGATGGAAAAGCAGTCATCGATGGATTCTGAAGGAAACTTTAACCCACAGCCTGTTGATACCTCAAAGTATGGACTCTTTCTATTGCAGCAGATTTTTATTGTAAATGATTTGTGAAGTCTGAATTTTCATAAGGTACTAAAGTGAACTTTCTGTAATCCCTGACCAAGTTTATTAATAGTAATAGGCAAGGAAATTAATAGGTGATGTTTCAATAGAAATTTACCCTGAAATATTTGTTAATGATTATAACTAAATTTCTGCATACTTTATTTCTCTCAGCAGTTCTCAACATGTATTGCAGAGTTGTTTATATGATACATCACAATCACTTTAATCACCACTGAATCTCACTAAGGGCTGTGGTGTCAGTAGAACTTTTTGTTTCATGATACAAACCATGGCACAGTAATTTAGGGCAATGTAACTTGAGAATTCACTTATGGAAATGATAACATACAATTAGACATTTTAAAATATCAATTATAGGTAAAAATACTGTTCAGGTTAAAGAAATAGCTAATGCTTAGGAGTAGTTTGGCATAGGCAACATTGTCTGTATTAAACAGTCAGGAAAGATAATTTTTGAAATGTCATCAGTGATTCTTTTTTTTTTTAATCTTCTCTGAATAGGATCATAGTTTCATATTTCCAAGGAAAGCTCCCTTTCATGCCTTAAAGATTTAGAGATCACTCCATAAAATGAGTCTTAGCCAGGTAGTTGTCACTAGATATCTACTTTCCATTGACACCTGGCCATATTTCAGAGTTGTTCTATGGCATTCATTAATAGGTTTCAGCTCTCTTAGTTTCTATTACTATAACAAATTTGACCTGGGCACTTTGATGAAAATACTACAAAAAATTCACCTTATTTTCATGTTATTTTTTTCACCTTCTTTTATTATATCACTTTCAAAAGAAACAAACAGTAGCCAAGCAATTACCACATTTCCAAATTTTGTTTCTGGATTAGTTGATGGACTTGCCAATATTTCATCTAGGTCAGGATCACAGAATACTATCAAAACTTTCTTATGCCTTAGGTGTTAATCAATTGAATTAAGTTCAATAAGTATTTACGGAACACTTAAAATATGTTGATCTCTACATTATAGGTTTGGAGTTTACTAATGGATGTAGTCATACATAAGGGAGTATCATAATTTATACATCTGAAAAATTTTATAAATGTGCTTCATGCATATATTTTATGTATGGTCAAATTACTGTTTAATTTCTATAGCAAGAAAAAGTTTATTATGCATGATTCTATATATGTTCCTATTCTCAAAATTAGTAATTTTAATTAATTATTTTTTAATTATAACTAATGGTAAATATAAGATTTCCTTTCAGTGGTATATTGGAAATTTTGAAGTTTGTAAATTCATATTTTCATATGAATGAAAAATTTTCATAGGATTTAGAGCTGTAAAAGGCTTCACATTTTATTTCTTATGCCAGCTAAGCTGAAAATTTAATATACTTTTTTTGTTTTGTTTTTTCAAATGCTTTATTAACTTCTGATTTACGTCATTCATTTCCTCCAGATTTTGAGTTACAAATTTTCTCCCTGTTTTTCCCCTACCCACTTCCCCAAGATAGCAGTCCCACAGGATATCATCTCCTCCAATCTGCTCTCTCTCATATCTTCTCCCATACCCCTTTCAACTTTTCCAATAGGGCATGGTAGATCTCTGTGCCCCAGTGCCTGTATATCTTATTCTCAATTACATGTAAAATAGTATTAATAATAGTATATATATGTGTGTGTGTGTGTGTGTGTGTGTGTGTGTGTGTGTATTTAAACATTTGATTTTAAAACTTTTAATTCCAGATTCATTCCCTTCCTCCCTTGTCACCCACCCTTACTGGGAAGATAAGCAGTTCAATATAGGTTGTACATGGGTAGCTAATGCAAAACAATAACATAGTTGATATATTGTAAAAGACTGACTATATTTCCCTCCCTCCTATCCCACCTCCCACTTGTTCTATTCTCTACTTTGATCCCGTCCCTTTTCAAAAGTGGGTGCTTCCAACTTCCCTCCCCCCCAGCCTGCCCTCCTTTCCATCATTCCCCCCTCTCATCCCCTTCTCTCCTGTAGGGTGAAGTACCCTAAAAAATTTAATATACTTAATCTTTGTTCAAGAAGTATGTATCATTTAGTCATATAAATAGATTAGAAAATAAAATAAAATTATTTCTGAGCTTTCTAATTATATCTCTCTTTGTTAGATAGTATTGTTAGAATTTTATAGTCCATTTGTAACTACAATTACTAATGCAGGGATGCAGAAAAAATTTAAGAGAAATAATTTTAGTAAATGAAAAATGTAGAGGAATAAGGTTTTAGAAAACTGAACTTCTTTACCAGGTGACAGTTTTTCAGGAAGAAAAAATATATTTTTACATAAAGAACATGATTTGCCACAAAAGCACATTACTATAGTAGAGAAAAAAAGTTTTTCAAGTTTGATAAGAACAAATTCTGCTTTAATTTCTTTTCTTAATCTGAATGTCTTTATATTCTTCAAATGAATCTTCTAGTTAACGTATAGCTTATTATGGATAACTGGATGATACCCAGTGTTTTGCACTTTCTGTAACCCTGAATTTTTGTTTATCTTTTCTAGTACACTAGCTCTAAAAATTAAATATGTATAAAAAAGTATGTAAGAATCAGCATAGGGCTCTAGTTATAGACAGCCTTGAAGCCAGGAAGAACTGGGTTTACTCACTTCTGGCTATATAACATGGGCAAGTCATTTAGGTTCTCACTTTTTAAAGTAACTCTATGGCTATAAGGTTCAGAGCAGTTGCTGTCTGATTCATCCTTTAGGATGTTCCCTCTACCAGTGAAATCATGGGTCCAGTCCCTGTCCCCCATGTAAAAAATAATTTGATTAAGTAATTCACATTATTTATGGTTTTTTTCTCTCTTAGGTATTATAAACTGCTTGTTCCTTATTTTTTTCTTTCAGCATTACAATTCCTGAAAAGTTAGAATACTTCATTAACAAATATGCAGAACATTCACATGACAAATGGTCAATGGAAAAGGTAAAAGCCAAAATATGACTGTATAATCAGACACTGTCCTTTTCAATAACTTGTCAGTATTGTATCCCCTAGTGGTAAAATGTAAAAGTTTGATTATAAAAAGGATATTTTCTAGCTGTTCTAGAGGCATTATGGTATCAATGGAAAGTGTGCTGGACTTGATGTTAAGAGAATGGGTTGATAGTTTTTTATGCTTGTTTTGTGAATATGGCAAGCTACTTGACAAACATAATCACAGGAGAAACATTCATATATTGTTTTAAGGTAAGCTTTATGATCATTTTCTAATTTCATCTCTCCAACAACTTTCTGAGTTAGACACATTAATTGATTCCAATTTACAGATGAGGAAACTGAGGCTTCAAGAGGTTGTCTGCCACTTCTACATGGTCATTTGAAGGTTCCTATGAAATATTATATCTAAAGTGCTTAACTGTAATTTATGAGGGCTTTCAAGTTTGAAGCAGCAGTTTAGTCTTACCAAATCTTATACTTAATACTATAGTTAGCATAGTTAGCATTGGAATATGAATATGAATTGCATTTCTGGTCATAGAGAATGAAATAATTAATATTATAGTTAGCATCAGTGGAATATTAATATGAATTACATTTCTGATCGTAGAGAATGAAATAATTCTTCTGTAAATCTATAAATAATATATTAAGGTTATCATAATATTTTTGATATTTTGATAAAAATATAATATTGAGAAAATTATTAGACTAATTTTGACCCTATGTATGCAATTTACTTTGTGTGAATTTTGAAATTTGAATTTTGAAACTTGAAATATTTATTCTATTAGAGCCATAGCCTTGAAAAACATAATCACAATTTAATCATCTATTTCCCTCTCTTTCTATCTGATGCCACATTTCACCCATTGATATGAAATGTCACTCTAACAATTCATCAAGAAAAGGGGTACATTTGTCAAATAGAATTCTGTATGTATATTTTGTTGGTAAAATAATAGTCCAAGTAAAAGTAAGCGTATTTTATAATCCACATAGACTGTGATTTTGGCATAGAGTTGTAAACAAATGTTGGGGTACTTGTTTCCTTCATGAATTCCACAAGTATGTAATAAGTGTCTGTGGTCCAGAGAGGTGGTGTTATGTTGGATTGGGCCTCTGCTTGGGGGGATGTAAAATGGAAGAGTCATGCCTGGGGTGCTCCTGTTCTTTTAGGGGGCTACACCGTGCATGAAATGAACAGTTAAATGTCATGTATCTACAAGAGAAAAATAATGTAGAAGAGATTGCATATAAATGTTTTTGCTGAGTTATATAGAATGCTTGGGGATCACAAGTCAGATGACAAGTCTTCTGTATGCATGCCTTTGCTCATTTTAGAGCCATAATTTTGAACATAAAAATCTGGAAACTGAATATTACAATTTTTTTCCAAAATAAATTGTTATTGGACTTGTTTAGCCTATATAAGAGAAATGTTGGAAAATGACATCTTCAGCATTAGAAGAGTAATCATGCAAAAGAGGGATGACATTATCTTCCTTACCCAGAGAATGAGGAGTAGTAGTGATAGGAGTAGTAGGGATAAATTTAGGCTTTAATAAAGATTTAAATGTAAAGATTTTAAGAAAATATTCTTGACAATAGAATTGCTCAACGTAAGACAGAATACTTTAAGAGGTAGTGGGTTCACTATTTCTGTAGATCTTTTAAGAAGCTGGATAGCCACTTGCCAGGGATGTAGAAGATACTGTTGTTCAAGTACAAGTTATGATGTGTCCTGAGCTTCCTTTCCAGCTCTGAGATTCTGTGATTTAATCTTTTTCAGTTGGCAAATGGATGGATTTATGGTGAAATATATTCAGACTCTTCTAAAGTTCAACCGTTAATGAAACCATATAAACTTTTATCTGAAAAGGTGAGAATCCTCGTTATCCAAGGAAATATTCTCTTGGTGGTGGTTGTCTTAAGTCTATGTTCAGATATTACCATAGGGTCTTCCTGCTTTTAAGGTCAGCCTTCTATATACTCACATTTTTCCATTAGAAACTATTTTTGTATTTTGACTTTTCTTTATCTCAGACCAACCTTAGTTCATACTCTTTCCTCTCATTTCCTAACTACAGTTTAAGTCTATTCTTTGGCCTCTCTATTTCATCTTACTCTTCATTTTAAAATTTTCTTCTCTCCCTATATCTTTGTAATATTGTATTATTCTATTTAATCTCCTGTCAAACAAACATAATATTTTAAAAATATCCTCAGGATATCAAGTGATTCTAGAAAAGAAATTTAAAAAGATAAAAATCAATTAAAATAATCTCCATGTTTTTATTTCTTTAGGAAAATTAAAATAGTAAATAAAACTCTAGAGGATATCTAGCTTTTAGTCAAAGTAAGGAAACTAACCTCTTATTTTGATGGTAAAATGGCAATTAAATATTCGTTTTCTAATGAGGTATCTAATAGATGCCTCTCTGTTCTATGTAGCCATGGACAGAGACGCTAAAAGAAATTTTAAAATTTTACCATAAAATCTATATTTGTTTTTTTAGTTGCATTTGTTAAACCAGATCCCTTTTGTGCACTTACTAGAAACTTTACTTTCCATTGCATAGGAGAAGCATTAGTCATATGATAAAAACGAACAGTTTTTTTCAGAATAAAATTAACAAAATCCTTTAATATTTCTACTTTAACATATGGCATCCTTATTTTTTTTTCCTCTAGGAAAAAGAAATTTATCGATGGCCAATCAAAGAATCTTTAAAAACGATGCTTGCTTGGGGATGGAGAATTGAAAGAACCAGAGAGGGAGACAGCATGGCGCTTTATACTCGGACACGTCGTATCTCCCAGACAAGCCAGGTAATTACCATAATGACCTGGGACTTCACAGTATTTATAGGGAAAAAAAAGCCTTATAGTTTTAATTTTATTGTTTGTATTGCATTCATTCAACAAACTTAAGTGCCTAGTGCTCTATGTGCAAGGTGAATGGGTGCTGTGATGTGAAGACAAAAAAAAAAAGCACATACTCTCAAGTAGCTTAACAGTTTAAGAAGGATTATTCATAGAGCCAAGTTCTGACAATATACCTCCTGCCTAGGAAGCTTCATTGGCCTGTGATTACCTCTAGGATAAAATAAAAACTTCTATGTAAATAGTAGTCTGTAGGAGGGAAGACTTACAAAACATATGATAGTTATTTTCAAGTATTTAAAGTGTCATCTTCTAAAAGAGGAATTAGATTTCTACTTGAACCCAGAGCAGAAACAATGGATATATTTTAAAAGAGTACATTTAGTTCTAATTCTATTTAGGAAACATTTTCTTCAATGAAAGCTGATTAAAAGTAAATCAGGCTGCCTCTGGAGATAGTGGATTCTCCTTCACTGGAGGTCTTTAAGCAAAGATTCAATAATCAATTTTCAAATATGTTTTAGAGTCAATCCTTTGTCAAATATAGCTAGGACTTCCCTTCCAACTCTTGGATTTTGTGAGTCTACAATTTCTTTGTCACCCATGAAATGCCATCTTATATCTAAAACTAGTTAGCCAGTAATAGCTTATGAAATCTGAAATATTTATGATTCAGATAGATTAAGCAAGTCGGTTTTGTTAAAACTTGCCATTTTCATCTTTGGACACAAGAATTTTCTTAGTTATCAAATTTGTATTTGCTCTCACATCTTCTGAGAAAGTATTTCACAAAAACCTCTTCCCATATGTTCTTTGTAACAGCCTACTGTTTCTTTTCCACATCTGTCTCTTAGGTTTCTATTGATACTGCTCACGGCTACAGCCCCCGAGCTATCGACATGAGCAATGTAACACTATCTCGAGATCTTCATGTAAGTCTACCTGTTGATTTTAATTTTTTCCTCATCTTATTTTTTGTTGTTTATTTTTTCAAAAAAAGCAATCCATAATTTTACATATTCCTAAAAGTTGTCTTATAAATGTTTTTAATAAATTACCTGTCAGATCTAGAAAAAGTTAATGATCAAACAAGAGATAGATTCACAGGAGAAAAAATGAATATTTTTCATTTCAGTAAGTTAAACAATTTTTGCACAAACAAAACCAGTGCATCCAAAATTAGAAGAAAAGCCAGAAACTTGAGGGGAATTTATAGCAAGTTTCTCTGATGGAAGGTCTCAATTCTCAGATATATAGAGACTTGAGGCAAACGTATAAAAATAAGAGTCATTCCCTAATTGATACTGAAAAATCAAAGACAGTTTTTAGAGGAAGAAGTCAAAGATATCAACAGTAACATAAAAATGCTTTAAATAAATAATAATTAGAAAAATAACAAATTAAACGTTTTGAGACACCACCTCACATTCTTCAGATTGATTGAGATGATAGAAAAAGAAAATTACAAATGCTGAATCTGTTGAGGAAAGTGGAAGTCTCAAATCTCCACATAGAAGAACATTAAGTGCTGATACTTCTAAAATCAACCAACCTGACAGCATAGTTGATGAAGGTGAATCGTCTTTTGGAATACAAAATGACCCATTTACAAATGTGACTGCTTCATTACCCCCAAAATTTGCAACACTGCCAAGAAAGAAAAATCCATTTGAAGAAAGCAGTGAATCATGGGACAGTGGTGTGAGTTTATTTTCAAAATCAGTTGAAGTCAAAAAAGAAAATAAAAGAGAGAAAAGGGAGAAAGTTAGTCTTTTTGAAAGAGTGACTGGGATAAAAGATAGCAGGAGGTCTGACAAACTTAGCAATGGGGGATCAGACAGTCCTTGTGACTTGAAATCACATAATGCATTTGGTGAAAATCGCCAGGATTATTTTGATTATGATTCTACTAACCCATTTACAACAAACTTCAGGACTACAAACATGATGCCATCTTCTAGTTTTCATATGAAACGAACAAGCAGTGAAGATCTCAGGAAAATACTCGATAGCAATCCTTTTGATGCCACTGCAGGGTATCGAAGTCTTACCTATGAAGAAGTTTTACAAGAACTGGTGAAACACAAAGAACTACTTAAAAGGAAAGATACCCATATCTGTGAACTTGAGGACTATATTGACAATCTTCTTGTAAGAGTAATGGAAGAAACTCCAAGTATTCTCAGAGTGCCATATGAACCTTCAAGAAAAGCTGGCAAATTTTCTAAGAGCTAATAACTCAGTTTCATTGCATTTTATACTTTAAAAAATTCTAGTGGAAGACTATGTACAGTAGGTTTAAATTTTGTTATTTTTCTTTCCTGTTAACTTCCCAGAAATTGCTTTAAATTTAAATACTAGTGGAGATTGCTAAAAAAAAAAAATGTGTCATCTCTGAAGTGAGCTAAATAATATAAACCATTAAAGTAAAAAAGGCTAGCCTATCTAGGGGTGTGTATCTTTTCCTTGGTTGTATATTAGGCCTTCTAAGCCTATTTACCTACTTCCTGATTAATGTATTGGTGCGGACATTTACCTTAGTAACATTCACCTTCCAAAATGCCTGTCTGTTGCTTAGACTTTTCATCATTCAGATCCTGCCTTCTGAAATGATAAATTTTTTATTTTTTTCAGAAATGAATTTGAGGATAATATTTAGCCACAGAACTAGTAATTACATATATGCACAGATAAGCATTTTATATTTATAATTAATTCGTTTTAAGGTTGAATTTCCCATGTCCATGTGAATGTGTGAATGTGTTTTATTTACTGGTGCAAAACAAAAATCAGATCTTTTTAGTATTACTGTTTATGCAGAGACTGTTTTGACTCAATCCTAACCATGTGATGCCTGGTTTGAAAGTAAACTGCAGTGTAATATAATACTCTAAAATCCATTCCTGGTATTCATTAGAAGAAATGGCCGAAAAGTGGTGGATTGTCATACTTATGTAATATTGAGACTCTCTTAGGATATTTCAACTTCAAGATCTTAGATATTGTTGGAGCTCATATTTTGTTTATCCCAAAATTTGAGTTTTGTGTGAAAACTATAAAGTTTGTAAAAAACTAATAAAATATGTGGGTTTTAAAATTTTTTGTAAAGATATTGGAGGCTTTTAAAGATGTGGACAAGTTATTAAAAAGAAAAATCTCAAATGTCAAAGAAAGTTGGAGGAAGAGGAAAGATATAGACAAAACTTGAATAATTTATAATAATGGCACATAAGATGTTTAGAAAGGAGCATAAAATGGACAGTGTTGTAAGAGTATTGACAAAAGCAAAATACATTTTAAACATTAAGAGTTTCAGGTTAGGGAATTTTTAACTTTAAACCCAAAAAGGGCTAGATAAAGGGATTGTGAAATTTTAGTTGCATGTCTTTATTCAAAGAATAATATGTATTTACATTTCTTGAAGGTTCAATTTAGTGATATGTTTTTTTTTTCTTCTGGTGCATTTTTCATCCCTCTACAAAGCACGCTTAGTTACTTCTATAGGGCACCTTTAGATATTGTTGTAAAATGCATGTGAAATTATCCCATCATTTAGATGGAAATATAGTAGTGAAAGAAAAAGTTTTTGTTTTGCTTTTAAACTTTCTGTTCAATGACTTTAAAATAATTATTATAGTGATAAGCTAAGAAGGAAGCTTTATCTTCCTAATGTTAAGAAGTTAAGTTCATTTCAATTTGGGATATGTCTTCTACATCATCTTGTCCCTGTTCTTTAATGAAATTTGTGATTTTTCTGATATTTATAAAGGCTTGACTTAACTAAAAAAAATAAAGTAGATATGATTAATTAAAAGAGCTAGATAAAAGACTTCTTTTTAAAATAGTATTTAGAATCATCTTTTTGATCACTTTAATATTGGGGGTCAGAGAATATTGGTTGTACTTATCCAAAGGATCTGGCCCTTTATTCATAATATTTACTTATTTATCCTAAGAGAGTATCATTTTAAAATTCTGAAATAATTTTCCTAAGTATAGCATGTAGTTAATTTTCTAAAATTAGGAAAATGGGAAATGGAAAATTGATTTTGGCCATTTTTTCCCCAACTTACAGTTTAATGTTTAGAATCTGTGGTGACTATTCCTCAAATATAAATATGTGGATTTTTTTCCCTCATCTGAGTTCCTAATGACAAATATTTTCCAATCTGGTGCCAAGGGCATGATTTTTATCATTATGATTCACTTAGATTTTTTAAAAAATAAAACATTTCTTAAATCTTTTTTTTTAAAGATCAAAATATAAGATTGGGGGTCATTCATTTCTGCCACAAAGATTCTTGGCTATTTTAATATACTTTGGCCAAATATGCTTTTATGTAATAAACTAATGTTTATTTTGTGATAGATACCCACATATCTCATGTCATAAATATGATACAGTCAAATATAAAGGAAAGAGTATTTTATTTCCCTGCATAAAGAATCAGAAATCAAAAGCTGTCAATTTTTATCATTTTATGCCAAAATGAGTGTTATATTAAAACTTTATTTTAATTGCACTTATTACCTACCATCTGAAACTATTTCAGTTATTGGTTACTATTGCATTACTTAGAGCTAAATGTTATTTTTATTATGATTACATTGTAAGTCAATGTAATTTAAAAGCAAACAAAAAATTTGCTCCTCAAATTTTGTTTACAAATGAAAATGTTTTAATCGGTCCTTGGTTGAAAGTAGAAACAAAACTGTCTTCAATTTCTAGAATTGCAAAAAGGCAGGAAATAATAACTTAGCTTGTATTTTTGAAGTATAACTTTATAATTGAATTATTAGAGATTTGATTATGTATTTTTTAGGTTAGTTTAGAAATGAGGGTAAAATTAATGAATTTTTTAACAGAAAGTATGATACTTATAAACACATTCTTCCTCTGTGCTGAAACACACCTCTATACTCAAAAAAATTTCATTGATCTTTTAATCATAGAACAATTTATACGGTATATCTAAAACCTGTTATAAGCTGAGAAACTTCTATTAATTTAAGTTTTTCTTTTATAAAATCACTTCCATATGCAAATTTCATGTCAGTATTAATTCCAGTTTAATGATAATAACTTTGGAAATACTTGCCTACAGTTAATTCTTTAACTTTCACTTATGGGACAAATACCAGGGTCATATCTTAGAGTTGTAAATAAAATGATAGCTTATTACCCATTCCTGAAGAATGTATAACATTTAGATGGTACTTTTTGCTGCTATATTTTGTATCGAGCTTTGTTTTGTCACCTTTGCATGCATGAATGTAGCATTCTTCATAGATTAGCCACAACTACATCTATTGTTTTTGGCAGGAAATCAAGAGCTAGTTGTAATTTTCCAGCTGTGAAAATGTTGCCTTGTTATTGAAAAGATTTCATGAATGGAAGCCTAAGCAAAACTAAGCTCATCAGTGAATCACTTGCTTTCTTCCCATATGCTGCCCCCATCCCCATCTTCCTCAAAGGGAGGGTACATTTTCTTTGACTAAGAGAATTTTAAAAAGAAATCAGAACTGCTTTCTTTAATATATCTACAATAACTGTTGTACAAGAGGTTTTATTTGCTTCTATAGCTTTTAAAAAAGAGCCTATCTTGGATTTGTAAATCACACCGAAACTTTTTGATGTTCGTGTACTCATACATCTTGTAGATATGGTAGGTGTAAGTTGTGTGTGTTAAAATGAACTTTAAGAGCATGTTGATTCACTTACTCTTTTTGAAGTAAGAGGTGAAGGATTATGGCATTGCTAGTTCATGATACTAGATTTAAAGGTCTGTCAGCATTTCCATTGTAAACTCCATTTTAATGGATTTATAACTTTAATAATCCAGATGTAATCATTGGAAGTATTTAATATGCAATAGATAGCACCTTAACTAATCTGCATATGAAGCGTTTTCAGATGCATTTATTAAGAAGTGTAGAAGCTCTTCAAGCATTAAACTAGAGTTGACATCATTTATTTCATTTATTTTTCTATGTCAAAGAATCCACTCTTATGTGGTATTGAAATCTGTTACAAATAATACATTTAGGCTTATTCATGTTAGAAGCTTCCAGATGTTTTGTATTTTGAAGTATGAAAAATTGCTGCCGATCCTAGAATGTGTATATTTAGCAGGTATGCAAAAGATATAAACATTATTTATGACAGAAGAGTACATACTTGTCTTATTAAAAATACTGTGGTAACTTGTACACATTTTTGAAGGTACAAAACTCACAAGTATATTTAAATATTGTATTAATGTGATACCAAATTTATGTAATCTGATGCATGAAGAACCAGAATTTTTCTATTACAAACCATAAGTATCAATTTATTATAACTCATTAAAGTGTATAATCTCAATATAATCATCTATAATTTTATTTAATTTCATGTCTAAAATATTAATAAATTTCCTAAGTATTAAAAAAAAGATATCAACAGTCACATAAAAATGCTTTAAATAAAGAATAATTAGAAAAATAACAAATTAAAAGTTTTGAAACACCACCTCACATCCTTCAGATTGATTGAGATGACAGAAAAAGAAAATTACAAATGCTGAAAGCGATGTGGAAAAATAAGTACACTAAGGAGCTGTTGGTGGAATTGTGAACTAGTCTAGCTATGATATGAGACAATTTGGAACTATGCCCAAAGGATATAAAACTGTTTACTCAACAATACGATTATCCTCCAAAGAGATAAAGAAAGAGGAGAAAGGCACATATGTAGAAAAATATTTATAGTGCCTCTCTTTATGGTGGCAAAGAAGGAGATGCCCATCAATTGGGGATTGACTGAAAAATTATAATATATGAATTTGATGGAATACAGTTGTGCTATAAGAAATGATGAAAGGAATGATTTCAGAAAAACTTAGAACACTTCTGTGAACTGATACAAAATAAAATGAGGAGAACCAGGAGAACAATGTACACAGTAACCCCAATATTATAAAGATAATTAAATGTGTATGCCTTAATAATAATAATAATGATTGATATAACAAAGGGCTCGTGTTGAAAAAATGCTCTCCATCTTCCAGAGAGAGAGTTGACGTACCCTGTATATTGATTGAAGCTTATATTTTTAAATTTTTTCTTCTTTTTTTTATAACATGTTTAATATGGAAATGTTTTGCATGATTTCCTATGTATAATGGCTATCATTTCTTGCCTTCTCAGTGGGTGGGGGAGGAGTGGAAGGAGGGAAAGAGTTTAGAATTAAAAATAAAATTTTAAAACATTTACATTTTTAAAATCTGGAATACTTTTGTGGGAATAAATTTCATATACAAAAGCCTCAATCTTGGTAAAGAAAAGTCATTTTACCATTGCTAGAAATTTTTTGGCTGTAAAACTTATGTCCATTTAGTCCATAGTATTTCAGTAATTAAATAGTATTATAGTGAGAAGAAAAATAATTTAATTAGCATATACATATATGTTTGTATGTATACATACATATGTATCCATACATAGATATGTGCATAAACGCACATAACAATAGCTGATTTCGTGAACCTATAAATTATTTGTGCTTAAAAATATTTCCATAAGAACTAAAATTGCCTTAAAATTTCTAATCCTCATCCTTCATCTCTCTGTACTTTAGTACTTTCTCAGTTCATCCCCCCTGCGCTGTCTACACATTCCTCTTTTTTCAATCTCTCCCTAGTGAACCAGTTCAATTCTATACTGTTCTCTTCTGTCAAATCCCATATTCTCTTGCCTTATAACTGCTCATTTCTTGCTAAATTGCAACCCTGTGTTACCAACACCACAAGCCTCCTTTATATCTACTCATGTGCCTCTGAACAGAGTTGAAGGAATTCATGTAACCATACTGGCTTATCTAATACAAATTTATGTTATCTAATCAGAACTGAGTCTTCACTAAAGCAAGAAAATCATTTTAGTCTTCTCTAATTGGTTCTTTATCCCAATCACCACAGCAACTATTTCAGACTTTCATTTTTCTCAACCTTCTCACTGCAATGCCCTATCCCCACTTTCCAGATTTAATTCTCTCAGGTGAGGACCTAGCTAATACATTACTGAGAAATCCAAGCCATTAGCCACATCTTTCCCCCTTTCAGCTCTCAGTCTCTGGATCTCCCAATCTTTTCCTTTACTCTAGTCTCTAACAAAGAGATGGCTTTTATCCTCTATAAAATCAACCCCTTTAAGTGTAAATATGATTTTATCCCCTCCCATCATATCCAGGAGACTTTGTTCACTTTTATTCTTTCTCTCTAAACTTTCATCTCTTCTTATCAACTACCAAGCATACACAGGTCTTCTCTACTCTTAAAAAAAAAACCAGAATATAAAAACCCCTTCACTAGGTCCTGTCATTCCAATTAGCCCCATTAACTATCATCTTATAGCTCTCCTTTCTCAGCTAAATTTAAGGAAGGGGGGGAGAAAGGAAAATCCACATTAGTTGCTTTCATTTCTCTCACTCTGCAATCTGTCTTTCCAGCTTCATCGCTCAACTTATTGTATAATCTCCAAAGTTATGAATGATCTTCTAATTGCTAAATCTAAAGACCCTTTTCTCAGTCTTCACCCTTCTTTAACTTTCTTACTGCACTGCAGCCTTTAACATTGTGGTTCTCTCCTAGAAATTCTTTCCTCTCTAGTTTCTGTGGTACTGATTTTTCTTTGTTCTCCTTCTAGCTGACCATTTTTCAGTCTCCTTTGTGGGATCATCATCCATGCCATGCTTTCTAAATTTCTTTATTTTAAAGCTGTCTCTATTCTTTATACTTTCTCGCTTGGTAATCTCAACTCTCCAAGGTTCAGTTATCATCCCTGTTCGGATAACTGCCAGACTTAATATAGCCATCCCTAGGCTCTTTTGACCTCCAGTTCTAGAAAGTTTAAGAGAGTCAGGATTATAGCCTGTGCTTTCCCCTTAAAATGGAGGTTCTGTGAGGCACTAACCAATAAGAGAGAGAGGGCTCAGGTGTGGATGGTACTTCATTGTGTAAAGTCCAGGGGTGGAATAAGCTTCCAGAATTTAGGTTTCTGAGACATTATAGAGAATGACTGAGAGAACCAAGAGTGAAATCTGGAGAGGAGTGAAAACATAGGTATCGGAAACTGAATTTTTAATTCATAATTCTCCCTCATTTGATATGTTCAATCATTTACAAAAGTCCCCTTCTTGTCACCCACAGAGCCACCATGCTGGTTCAGGCCCTAGGTTTCTCTGATTCAAGTCTCTTCCCACTCTAGTCTCTAGTCAACATAGCCACCAAAGTGATTTTCCTAAAGTACAGGTCTGACCATGTCATGCTGCCCTGCTTACCCCCTTGCAATAAATTTCACTGGCTTCTTACTACTTCCAGGGTCAAATATAAACTTTGTTTGACCTGTAAGCTTTTCACAACTTTCCTTTATACACTTGCTATACGTTATTCCCTTCCATGCACTATATGGAGTATTCATTGCTATTTCTCCACCCAGGATATTCCCATTTTCCTTCTGGTGTGATCTTACTTCTCAGCATCATCTCTTAGAATCCCTAGTTTCCTTCAAGAATTAGCTCAAGCATCTCTTTTTTCTTGAGAACTTTCCAGGTGCCACTGTCTTTTAGTACCTTCTTCTTCAAGGTTTGCTTTATATGTGTTTGGTATTTGCTATATATTTATAAAATGTAATTACTTTAAAATATAACAACACATTTGTTTCTCTTTTGTCTTTTTTCTCCAGCCTGTAGCATATAGTGGGTGCCTAATTAAATCCTTGTTTGCTTTCTTGCTAGATGTTCTAAAGTCTTACCTGGGAAAAAATACTGTCAAGTTCTAAGTACCATAAATTAAAATGATTCCATTAAGTAAAATTTAATTATATTTTTTCATTCCTTGTTATAACTGTCCAACCATGTTGTAATAAATCAATCAGCTATTTCCTTTGTTCCCTTAAGGCAATGGCAGAAATGATGGCTGAAAATTATCATAACATATGGGCAAAGAAAAAGAAACTGGAACTAGAAGCCAAAGGTAATATTAATTTTGCTAAAAAGTAACCTTTTTTGTAAATAGTATTTTATTTTTTTTTCAAATACATGTAAAGATAGTTTTCAACATTCATTTTTATAAGATTTTGAGTTCCAAATTTTTCTTCCTCTTTCCCTAGCCTCATCCCCTTCCCAAGATGTCAAGCAATCTCATATAAGTTATAAATGTGCAATCATGGAAATATATTTCCACATTAGTCATGTTGTGAAAGAAGAAACAGAACAAAAAGGAAAAGCCACAAAAAAGGAAAATAATATTCCTCAATCTGCATTCAGACTCCACAGGTGTTTCTCTAAATGTGGATAGCATTTTCAATCACAAGTAAAAGTAAATTCCCTCCTCTCT
Organism: Petaurus breviceps papuanus; assembly: GCF_028583685.1. Taxonomy (NCBI): domain Eukaryota; kingdom Metazoa; phylum Chordata; class Mammalia; order Diprotodontia; family Petauridae; genus Petaurus; species Petaurus breviceps. Next base: position 7,406,226 of record NW_027187293.1, on the reverse strand, counting down.
CCCCAAAAGACCAATGGAAGTCTTAAATAGTACAAGGAGTCAATAAAGGAACCCTAGTTCAGTGAATGACTTTTGATAATTACACTTTGAAGTTAATAGTTCAGATATCCTCAACTGATCCTTGAGAGGAATTTTGTAACCAGCTAGCTACTTCTAGAAGGAGGAAACTAGGTGGCTTAGTAGATAGAGCTCTGAGGCTGTAGTCATGAAGACTTCGGTTCAAATCTGACCTCAGTCACTGGCTGTGTGATCCTGGTCAAGTCACTTAACCTCTGTTTGCCTTAATCCATTGGGGAAGAAATGACAAACCTCTCCACTGTCTTTGCCAGGAAAACTCCATGAACAGCATTGTTGTGTTATGGTCTGCAGAGTCACAAAGAATCAGATAGAACCGAATGACTGAACAACAACAACTGATAGTGAGATGAAAAAAAAAAAGGCTAAGAGACAGAGTTTCTGGGTAATTAATGATCAGTTTATTAGCAAATAGCAGATAACTAATTTATGATCAGTGATTTCTGTCAGTAATCAAAGATAAAATTATGGAGATCACTGAATGCTTAAATACCTTTGGAAATGGAGGTGCCCCTGATAGGTGAAAATCAACCCTGATTGGTGAACAATTAGTGAAGGAGTAGATGTATTAATGAAGAGGTGGGCTAAAAGTCTTAAGCTCCTCCTGCTTATAACATGGCTTGATCCTTAGACTCAGCCATCTCCAGCAGTCTGAAGAAAGGGATACATCTGTACCCAGACCACTCAGGTTGGTTTTCTTCTTCATGAGCTGGTTTACTTCAAACCAGAATGGGAGGATGCAAGGTAATGAACTTAATGCTTTAAGACTGGTGTTCTCCTAGATTAGATTCTATTTACACTCTGAACAAAAGTAAGTTCTCCTAGTTGGGTGGGGGCCCAAGATCTCTGAGGAAGTACCCCAAGGACTAGGCCAATCTCATCTATCAGGCTTGTCCTTCAGAGACTGGCTGAATGACCTACAGGGACTGGCCCCTGAAGGAGAAAATAGGAAAGAAAAAACAATGCTAATTTAATAATTGGTTATTAATATAGTAGAAAATAATCACTTTTCTCACTGGAAAGTTTTTTCCTTATCTCAAGGACTTCTATGTAAATGAATTTTTGGAACCATGGCTGACATATCTTGGTCAACTAAAGACTTACTTATTCCTTGGAACTGCTAGATCTGGAGGGACATGTGTAAGATATGTCTGTCTGCTTGAGTACATGTCTTCCAATTTGCCCATTCAGCTGGGTATCTTCTCTCTTCATTTTTTCCCCAAGACTCCCAGATCCTTAAGATCATTATTCCATTGTCATTGTTCTACACCACTACTCTTGGCCAGGCCTACATCCCTTTACCCTTTCCTTCCCTCTCCTACCTATTCCATTCTCTACTGTCTCCTATTTTCCCCTTCCCTTGAAATATGTTGATTGATCCAATCTAGAACTTTACTGATTCAAGACTTTCATTGCCTAGATACTGAAGGATAAAATTTGTACATGGATAGGTAAAACTGAATGACCATTTTAGATGGGAACTTCTGAAGAAATAGAAGTTCAAAAGATCTGCCAGCCTTTTAAAAGGACCATTGACTTTTAAAGTATTTTAAGTGTTAGTATACATTTGTGTGTATTTGTGGGTATATGTGTGAGTAGAATGAAGAATAAATTATACATGGATGGCATCAGGGAAAATTGTCAGCACTGATATTACTTATAGATCCTAGAAAACTAATAAAAAGAAAAGAAAAACTTTAAACTTTAACTTACTATCTGAAGGTGATTCTTAGCATAGTAATTTTTGAGAAATGCTTATCATTTCTGCTACTAATATCCTACTCTGCTGTTTCATTGTGGTGCACTGGTGAACCTGGATTCTTGAGCTCTATGCCAATGGAGTGTAAGTTCTGACAGATTCTAAGAAGCTGGAAATGCTTTAGTATATACTTGATAATGTACTGTATGCTACTTGTCCTAGAACCAGTTTGACCACAGGATATGTGGCCATATTTTAGTCCATAGCAACTTTCAGAGACCCTCTGATAAGTCATAGCCTCTATACTAGAGGAAGGAGTGTTCACATCAACAAAAATCACAGAGGCTTCAAGTAATCCTGTTGATTGCATACACAGTAATAATTAAACATGCCATTTGTGGGCCTTCTAATTACACTAAACTCTCTTCATGTATGCTCAGCCTACTGTTGCTCATATAACTGGTTGTCTGCTCACAACTTAATTGAGAGACATTATGTGTGCATCAAATAAAAAGTTAATTAATATTTTTTTCACTCAATAAAAATTTACTATTACCTACGATGTGCCACATAAAAGGCAAAAGACCTCAAGGAACTAACAGTTTAATGGGGGAGGCAACAGGCAAACAAATGTATTCAAAGCAAGCTATATACAGGATAAGTAATAGAGAATAGGAAATAATTAGCAAAGGAAGGCACTGGAATTAAGAGGGGTTGAAGAAGGCTTTCTGTAAAAAATAATTGAGACATAAAAATCCTAGGAAAGATTATGATTATGCAGTATTCCTACAGCAGAACTGGATATAACTTATCAGTGCATTATTTATTTTTTTATTGCTTATTAAATATTCTCGGGTATAGAACACAGATGTATCAACCTTGCTCTTCATGGATAAATCAAACAACAAATAAATACAAAGACCAACATTAATACACATATCATAGCACAAGATCACAGACTTAGAGTTTGAACAAATCTTTTACATCAATAATAGTGCTTTCTGTCCCTGGTATAAGACTCCAGTTCTGGACAGGGACAGGTATCACCCCTATTAATGGAAAAATATTACTAGGAAATAATTGTCATATTTGACTTTTCCATTTGTATCATATTTGAACTTTGTCTAGAGAAATGAGAATACCTTTCAGTTAAAACAATGGTTATTTGCTTTCTCACCTCTTCTGCAAATTCTTTAATAGTAGCCTTTATTCTGTTTATTTTCAGTTTTATTTGTTAGGATCTGACTTAACCCTCTTCTGTGTTGTAAATTAAGTTGACAATTAAGATAATTGTGTAGGATATAAAATGACTGAATATTTTATCCTTTCTTTTTGGAGGGGGGAATTGGGATTAAGTGACTTTTGCCCAAGGTCACACAGCTAGTAAGTGTTAAGTGTCTGAGGCTGAATTTGAACTCAGGTCCTCCTGACTCCAGGGCCGGTGCTCTATTTACTGTGCCACCTAGCCAGCCCATATTTTCTCCTTATAACATGGAAAATTTACTATTCACTGGTGCTAGGGCTGAGATGGGATTCTACAGTTTATCATTCATTGTCTATCAGTTTATAATATAGTTGATGGTTCCTTAGCGTTTGTGATGTTTGGTATGTTGCAACACTTTTTTTTTTCTTCAGGTGTGATATAGTACTGTCACCTATTGTCCAAGTGGATTCATTACAGTAACTCCCATTTCCACAGATTTCATTATTTGTAAATCAAATGCTGTACTCCTTCAGCAGGAAGCATACCATGTTTTTACTTTTTCTATTTTAGATTTGAAAAACAAAATTTAAAATCATCCTAAGAATTTGTAGCCAAATCAAAGAAGAAACAGTATAGTACTATTTTGTAAGTTTAGATATGTACCAGATTAACAGAACAAAATGTTCAATTTAATAAAATTTACTTCAGGTGTTTTCTTATGTTATCTATCCTCATAGCTACCAGACCATTTAGATCTCATCTTCTCTCAAGCATGCTGTCATCCTTGGGTACGAGACCTAATGGAAATTCTAAGAGGCCAGTTGTGATGATTCTTTGTCACTTTTTTGTCACATTCTTTGTCACTCTTTCCTATATAAATGTGCAGTACAGTGAAAAGAATGTTGAATTTGATGTCAGAAAAACTTTGATTTCAGGCCCTTCTTGAAAATTGGACAAAAAAGTTTAGACTTGATATGATTTTTAAAAAATATGAGTCCATTGAAGGTTTTTGAGATGATTTATTAATAAGTGGTATTTTTAAAAGGTTACTCTATGGTGTAACAAGTGAAATGGAAAGAGAATCATGTTTTCAGTATACTGCTGAGGACTCCTGGAGCAATCCAGGTATATGACTAAAAGGGTATGGGTTAAGCATTAGTATTATACAATAGTAATAGTAAGGTCAGAAATTTAGTAGACTAGGTAAAATGTATGCTTACTTTTAAAGACCATGAGGAAGAAGTGGATCCAACTGAGGAGATAGAAGACAGGTTAGAGAGGCAAGAGGCAAAAATCCCTAATACCTTTATAAGCAATCACTTAATAAATATGTGAGAACCAGAAAATATATATTGGATTGAACTGAAATTTTACCACTTTATCCATCACTTTGTATTGGGTTTTATCATTCCTTGCTAAATTGCATAAAAATAAAGTCTTAGGAAGATGACCTAAGTGAAAAGAGGCAAAATTCTCAAAGTTTTACTCCATGGTCACATTACAAATAAAGATATTTTGCATCTCTGAGCATTTTCTATTCTATTCTATTCTATTCTATTGCATTCTACCGTGTTTCCCCGATAATAAGACCCATCCCAAAAATAAGCCCTCCCCTTACTGTGTAAGATTCCTCTAAAATAAGCCCTCCCCCGAAAATAAGCCCTATTGAGATTGCTACTGTAGTGAAGGTGATCCCCTGCGCTACACGCTACATTACGGCACCCTCTGTATGCACCGTCCCCCCTCCCCGGTGAAACGCACGCCGCGCTCCAAGCTGCATCCAATCAGAGCTGCAGCAGTGAGCGCATCATCCTGTTCTTCCCCAGTGATTTGCTTATTGAATAAAGGTACATTTTTTTGTTCACATTTACCTGTTTATTAAAATTGCTGTCAATGTTCATTAAAATAAGCCCTCCCCTGAAAATAAGCCCTCTGGTGTTTTTCTGTCCAAAAAATTTAATAAGACAGTGTCTTATTATCGGGGAAACACGGTATTCTATTCCATTCCATTCCATTCCATTCTCTTATCAATCAGTCACATAATAAGTATTTACTAAGTATTTACTTTTGCCTTGAACTCTGTCCTGGTTGTAGAGATGCAAAGACAAAATGAAATGAAACAGTCTCTGCCCTCAGGGACCTTACATTTCACCTGGGGAGATAACAGGTACATAAATAAATGTATAAAAAATAAATGCTATAGGAGGTTAAAAAATTGGAGTGGGAACCTCTAGTAACTGAGGAAAGAAATGTTTCATCTATCCTACTATTAAGTAGCATTTTGAAGGAAACAATAGAATTAATTATCATTTTGTGTTCTTTTTTTTTTATATTCTAGTAGGAGGTGGCAACCATCCCCTTCTGGTACCCTATGATACTTTGACAGCCAAAGAAAAAGCCAAGGATAGAGAGAAAGCACAGGATATTCTCAAGTTTTTACAAATAAATGGCTATGCAGTATCCAGGTAAAATAATAATTTATCTAGTGGCAACTACATTTTTAAAGAAATATTTAAATGTCTACAACACAAGATTAAATAATAAGCAAGCTTGATGGTTCCCCACTAATTGTCACCTTAGGTGTTGGTGTAGAATTTGTATACTCAAAAAAGAGCAAACTAACAAAGTTTTTTTTTTTATGAAGAAACACAATACACTAACTCTTTTTGTCTAGCCATGTGTTCTGCTTGATTCAGCAATTCTCCACAATTACTATCAGATTCATGTGATGTTAATTATATTTCTAAATCATATAGTAAGTAATATTGTACAAAAGACCCATGGAACTTTTGCCAACTCAGAATAAATTATTAAAATTAATTTTTAATATTAGATCAAAATACATATTCATTAGAGATTATTTCTAGTGCTTGCTTTCAACTATTTTTATATGTAATAATATGGAGGCAAAAGTACCTCAAGAAAAATTCTTATATTTTGTAAAATTTAATCATTTAGTTGACCTTCTACATCCTTAGTTGTCTTGTGTTTTCTTTTTAAGGGGATTCAAGGACTTGGAATTGGACACACCTTCAATTGAGAAACGCTTTGCCTATAGTTTCCTTCAGCAGCTTATCAGATATGTGGATGAAGCCCATCAATATATTTTGGAGTTTGGTATGATATCATGATCCTTTTAGTAACAAATGCATTTTTGTACTCTTGAGAATAAGATTGTTAATGTCAGGAGGGCACAGAAAAAAAGATCATGGGACAGTCTTTGATGCTTACTCTTTCATTAATTAAGGCATTAAATATGCTCCTCATTCTAAAATATTCAAAATTCTATTGGGCATTAGTATATTAATAATTTTTAGATGTCATTAAATTTTGGATGATCTAATCCCATCTTCTTTGACCAATATATGATTAGTGATTTTGACTAAGAAATGTTAATTATTTGAAAGCACATAAAAAGAAAAGACCATTTAAGTAATGTAGTATAGTGAAAAGGAAAAGGTAAGAAATTGTTTAAAGCCCCAGATCCATCAAATTCTAATTGTCAAGTCCATTAGTTTCCCTCAGGGCTAATTTTTCATCTTTGAAATGGGAAAAATCTTATTGATAATGTTTACTTCTTAGTGTTTTAAGGATCAAACTGGATGATACATGATACAAAAACTTCGTAAATTGTAAAGCAAAGTTATTTTTAAAAAATTACTAAAGGGGCAGCCAGGTAGCACAGCAAGTAAGAGCACCATCCCCAGTGTCGAGATGACCTGGGGATCGAATCTGTGCTCAGACACTTAGCACCCACCCAGAAACACCTGGCCACGTAACCTTGAGCAAGTTACTTAACCCCAATTGCTTTAAAAAAAAAATTACTAAAACAAACAAATGGATCTATGATCTCATCAGTTTGGGAGTCCCTGTAAATGGTACATATCACAATCCATCCATCCTTTCTTATCCTGTGCCTCTGATGTCCACATTTTTTATATCCAGCCAAATATATGTTGACATATAATCAATAAACTTTCAATCTTTTGATCTATCAGTGTTGAGGAATAGTTCAGACTCCTTTGAATGATTGAAGATCTCTTCCAGATTATTTTATAATGTTCTGGGACTTGATGCTAGAACTGAAGGACCCATGCAACATATATGAAGTCTTTATTTGACCCAGATTCTATGTTGGATCTCCTCCATCACAGGGCAAAACACGTTTAGCATGTATACATCTCCCCCTTTTAAGCCTTCCTTAATATTTTTTTATCAGAAGGCCATTAAACAGGATTATTTTTATTATATTTTCTAAGGAAAATTATATTTTCTAAGGAAGCATGAATGGTTTTGGTTTATGTTTGGGAGACATTTGTTTTAAAATTCTCTGTTCTACTGGACAATTGATTTTTCATTAACAAACTTTAAGCACAATCGGATCTCATAGTTTCTCTCTTTCAATTAATTCTAAAATGAATTAGTTAAGATGTAGCTCATTATTGAATAACCATTATGAAAGCCAGCTTGTTCCCTTATGATACTCTCATCAAGAATTTCCTTAAATATTGTATAAATTACATAAATATACAATTCTCATATAAACACATTTTATATAGAAGAGTAGCATATGTGCAAGTACTTATTGATGTTTTCTAAGTGGTATTTTTTTTTCTTCATATGGTCTTAGATTTTTCCCACACCTTTTCTATCTTCCCTTCCTTAATATACATTGTATAGTGATCTTTCAGCATCCTCACAATTTTATTTCCTCCAGGATGGATCCCTTCTATACATATACTTGGTTCATCCTGGCTGATTTTCTCATATTTATGTACTTTAGTGTTGTTTCTGTTTCCTCTAAAAGCATATCTAGAATTGTGTTGTTAAAGTCCAAGTGTAGTAGTTTCACTGCCCTTCATGGAGAAAACAGTTTATGGCTTTTTTTATTTTTGAATTTTTATTGTTTATCATCCTCTATTTTTTTGAGTGCTCTTGAGATGACTTTGCTTACTTAGGTATCTGTCAACCTTTCTTCAAAGTAGTTTATATTCCACGGCTCTCTCTGCTTTATAAGATGCTACTGCTCATAATTGTTTATCTTCAGTGAGATTTTATAAAGAGTTTATACTCTGATTTGGCATTAAAAGCCATTTCTGTTCAGCACATAAATTAGATGTGTATTGACTAAGGTACTTTCTAGACTCTTGATCTTCTTCATGTGACTATTAATTTACATTGCATAAGCTTCTGGATAAAATCATTGTAGTCAGTGTTGGTATCACTTATTCTGTCCATTTACATTTTACAAATTTTCAGTTATGTTTTAAAATCATTTAGTGTTAAGTTGTTCCAATTATATTCCATCATCTCCTCTCATTTTTATTACTCTTTTTGTTTGTTTTTTACACTAATTATTATCTTAAATCTCATGAGTCAGTGGTTTGAGTGTATAGATTCAGGGTTACTACCACATCAACAAAAATATTTTCCTGACTGTTAAAATATAATCTACTTTTAAATTACTTTCTTTTCAAAAAATGATAGCCATTGGACATGGCAAGCACCAAGTGACACCATAAAGAACATTTTTATAATTAATATAATAAAATATAAATTAGATTTCATCATTGCAGAAAATGCAATAATCTGAGATATTCTCACTCATCTTTATTCCTCTATGATTAACTATATATGACACACATATAATTGCTATATTGTATTGTATCACATTATCATATTTAAATGGTCAGTCATTTCAGTAGTGTCTGACTCAATGTGCCACCATTTGGAATTTTCTTGGCAAAGATACTGTAATGGGTTTGCTATTTCCTTCTCTAGCTTATTTTACAGGGGATAAAATGGGGGCAAACAGAGTTAGTGACTTGCCCAGGGACACACAACTAGTAAGTGTCTGACACCAGATTTGATCTCTGGTGTTTCTGACTCCAGGCCTGGTTTTCTATCCACTTAGCCACATAACTGCTTTTATATTCCACCACAAAATTTGAGTTTATTTACAAACCATTTTGCCTCAGATTTCACTTCCCTCACCCTACCACACATCCTTCTCTAATATATATATATATATATATATATATATATATATATGAATAGCCATTTTATGAAAGGATAATTTTAGAGGAAAAGGGTATTTTACCTTTTCCCCCTCTATATTTCTCTCATTTTTATTTTATGTATTATGTCTGTACTTTCAACAGCCTTGTTACTGCTTCTATCAGGATCCTGTAAAACTGGAAATATATAGCATTTCCCTCTTTCTCCATCAGACTCCTTCTGCCCTTTCTTTCTGTTATGTCTTTGCTCAGATTGTAGGCAAATGCCAGATGTGCCAGGTATATAAAAACATATCCTTTTGTCTCAAAATCAATTTGATATTTTGTGTCTTGTTTTTTAATTTTTGTAGTTTGTAAAACTTATTTGTTTAATTAAATTGATAAATAAAATAATGGCATTTCTAATTGACCATTCAGTACATGTTTGCCTCAAAAAAATATTCCTTAATGAAATAAGCTTTATATGCTTGATGACTCTAGAGAATTATAAACTCACATACCATTATTTTCCTGAACCAAATGTTCCTGACATTTCTCCTGGTCTTAAATATGGCTGTAGCTTTTCCAGTGGAATCTTGAGAAACTCTCTTACCCTTACTCCTTCTGCATTCCTAACCCAATTTCTTATTCATAATGGGAGTCACTCTTCCCAACTTTGTAACTCTCTTCCTGAGCTTCTTGGCTTTAAGGAACATGCTCAATAACTTAGTTTATAATTTATACTCTAGTTGAAACTAATATTGCAATTCTGAAAAAAAACAATCTATTTTATTTCAGATATTCCTCTGAATTAATGACATTTAATTGCAGAACTAAATTATAATAATAGTGGGGCTTTGACTTCATGTTCAAAAGAACTTCATACACAGACACATATACATATATGTATATGTGTATATATAATATTTATTTGTGTTATAATTTATATCTTCTCATATTTTGAAGTTTCTGATTCATTTAGAGAAATAAGATCTGAATTGGGAAGGTCTTCTAAGTAGCTCAGAATATGATCTGGTCTCCTTTAATCTCTTGTCTTCATTTTTTTCCAAGAGTTATGGGGTGGAGAAGGAGTGAAATATTAGTAAAAGGCAAGGAAATGTGTACTATAGTTTTAGTACTTAGTTTCACCATAAAATTCTTGGTTATACATATGAATTAACTAGGCAATAATATTTTATATTATGGGACATCCCACATGTGTTGAAAAAAACAGAGGAAAAATAATTTTTTTCTTTGAATTAATGGTGTCTAATTAACACCTCTGGAGCAGTGGGGTAGTGCAATGGATAGAGTACTGGGCCTGTAGTTAGGAAGACTTATCTTCTTTAGTTCAAATATGGCCTCAGACACTGTGTAACCCTGGGCAAATCACTTAATCCTGTTTGCCTCATTTCCTCATCTGTAAATGACCTAGAGGAAGAAATGGCAAAACCACTCCAGTATCTTTGGTAAGAAAACCCCAGATGAGGAAATGAAGTGTTGGGCAGAACTGAAACAGTAAACAACAACGTGGAAGAACAACAAATGAACACCTCCAAATATATTCTGCAAATCATGACTGGTGTATAGATAAGAAGTGAATATACAATTCTGGTGGCAAGCTCCATATTTGGCCACAAATCTATGGAAAGGAGTGGAGGTTGGCTGATGAAGTTTTCCACTCCCCCCCCAATTTATTAGATTATTTATTTTTAGTTTTCAACATTCACTTTCATAAATTTTAAATTTTCTCCCCCTCCCTTCCCTTTTCCTCCCTGAGATAGCTTGCAATCTGATATGGGCTCTACACGTACATTCCTGTTAAACACATTTTCCCATTAGACATGTTGCATAAAAGAATTGTAACAAATGGAAAAACCATGAGAAAGAAAGAAAAAAAATACAAAGCAAAAGAAATCGAAATAGTCTGCTTCATTCTACATTGTGACTCCATAGTTCTTTCTCTGGATGTGACTGGTATTTTCCATCATGTGTCCTTTGGAATTATTTTTGGTCCTTGCATTGCCAAGAAGGGCTAAGTCTATCAAAATCAGTCTTCTGATGAAGTTTTAATCATCCAAAAATTATCCTTCTTGATAATCATTGTGAGTGTCCACATATTTCCTAGAATGTCTGAAATAGGACAAACTGAGAAGCAGAATGCATGGAAAGTATAGCAAGCACATTTTTGTATATTACAACCACATTTTGACAGTATTCTATATAAAAAATTTATTAACTTCAGTTCTTTTGAAATGTTCCTCCCCCACTTGATATATTGATTTACCAACTTGTTTGTGATTTAAGTGGCAAATATTCAATTTTCTCCATTTAGTCTTTGGTCACAGGAGAAGCAGGATTAAAGATAGAGTGAGAATTTAAATATAGCCTTATTTCAGTTGCATCACTTTTTTTATTCATTTTAAACAAGAACATATACATATGCATATACATATAGAAAGATATAAAACCATATATAAACACTAAGAACACACATGCATGTGCATATGCACACAAAAATAAATGACACTTCCAGTTTAATTTCTGAAAATTGTAATGTTTGATCTGGGAAAAATTTACTTTTGACATAATTTAAATGATAAAATTTCTTACATAGTTCCACACATTTACCATTATTTGAATTTTGAAGTTCATGTGACCATCTGCATGATGTGGCTGGTCTATTTTATGAAAAACTCAAAGTGACGAGCTCAAGACTGTACTCTGACTACAGATAGATTATATAACCACTATCCATTCCTGATGACTGAACTTTTGAATCAGTTGGTTGTGCTTCATTGTCACCAAACAGGACTTGAATATGGCTGACATCCATATTCATATTTAACAAATATTTATTAAGCAGATGCTCTGTGCAAGGTATTGTACTAAATTGTAGACATTCAACCAAAATTATGTATTTCATGAGGTGAGGTGAATAGAAGACTATATTTGTAGTCATGACACAATGACTGGTTTAGCTGTGACTGAGAGAGTAGATCCAAATATCACCAAAGCATAAGACTTCTCTGAGATTTAGGAGTTTAGGATAAACATTCATGATTGTTGAAATAAAGCATGTATGTTGCAGAGTTCAAATGGTATCACAAAGTAATCCTACTCTCTGGAACCTTCTTTAAAATATGGTCTTCCATTCACTTAACCTGATTCTTGAGTTTTTCAGTGAGATGTTTAGATTGGGAACCTGAGAAACAACACAGCATATTGAATAGATGTATGGTTTTGGTGCCAAGAAAACAGTTTAAACTCTGCCTCTGCACTCATTAACTGGGTGACCACAGACAAGGCGCTTTGCCTTTCTCCCTTCAGCCCTAACATCCCCATCAAAAATAAAAGAAATTTTAAAGACAAGTTCAGTGACTGAAATCAAATAAACAGTTTTATCATTACATTTTCCTTTCACCTTCCTGAGTGACGTTCTCTTCTACTTGATAGCAGGCAGATTTACTTTATTCTGAAAAAGTTTGTCTGCCACATGTAAGAGATATTCTAATTCTATCCAAGTATGTATAGAAATAGAAGTTTTCTGTACACATCGATTTGCTCCTCTGTTTTTAAAAAATCTATACAATACAATAGCCTTTGCTTATTCACAATTTCAAATCCCAATATTATATTATTTCGTTTTGTTTTTCATTAAACTTTGCAGGGTAACATATTGAGTGAAGTTTCATTATTCTAAATTTTTCACTTTGGATGTTGAAAAAGTAGAATGGTGGTCAGTTTTTGAAGTGCATTATCCTTTTAAAACCTTTTCATTTTTACAGATGGTGGCAGCAGAAGCAAAGGAGAACATTTTCCTTATGAACAGGAAATCAAATTCTTCGCTAAAGTACAGTATACTCTTGTTGTTGCTACAGTGTTTATTTACAAACTATGGTATTTAATTATTTGCATGTGTTTAAGATTCATTTGTATGAAAATAAGAATTTTACATGATGATACAGAAATGTAAATATTCCATGGCATGAAAATGCATGAATCTGTGAAATAAATGTTCTCCCTTTCTTCACAGCACTTTGTCTCATGCTTCCTCTTCTCTGTCTATTTGATATCCCAAATAACAATTAATTGTGAGCAAAATAGTCTGATCTAAAAGTCCTCACATTTTTGTGAGTTATATTGATTAGAATGGTAAATATCTTTCTCTATTTCTTAATGAGAACATTTTAGCAATATTGTGGTTTTTAAGAACTGGCTCAGTGTCTCTTGTGTAAGGAAAAATTAAACTTCACAAAAATACTTCTTGTTTACAAATAAAAAATTCAAAATCAGGCTTACATGCCATATATGTATTTGAAGCCCTCCTTAAGTCAGTAATTAGTAGGTAGTGACAAGGAATAATACATTCTCTGATCTCCAGTGTTTACCTATAAATTGTTTCCTATTACTTAATTGTTTATGAAAGGGAACTATAATGGTCATTCCATATACCACCCCATCAAACCCGTGGTAAATTGAACCTAAGAAATTTCTTCTAAATAATTTAAATTTTATTCTAGTCATCAAATGAGAATCTACTCCCTTATTCAAGCCTAATACAACCTGTTAGGTACTGATATATTTTGTAGAGGAAAGTAGGAATTCTAAAGTCATCTAACAATTTACTGTTTTCTATATCTACCTTCCCAGTTCTAGGTAGTCAATTGAGCTAAAGAAGCAAAATTTAGAATCCTGCTGCTGAATGACATAGCTATGAATATGGGAGGACTTTTTGCATGTAAATCTAGCTTATGTCATACTCTCAGAACATACACTGACCATATCCAAAACACTGAGTATGCTTGTGATGATGGTATCTATTTTTCTCTGCTTTCATTCAGGTTGTACTTCCTTTAATTGATCAGTATTTCAAAAACCATCGCTTATACTTCTTATCTGCAGCAAGCAGGCCTCTCAGCACTGGAGGGCACGCTTCCAACAAGGAAAAAGAAATGGTGACTAGGTAAACAAAAATAAATATTTTGGATAAGTTAAGACTAAATTATGTCTGTGTGTTGAGGCTTGAGGGTGGAATTGAATTAGAGGCAATAGAAATTTTAGACTACTTCTATTCTGGTTCCTGCTTATTAAGATAATATAAGAAGAAAAATAATAGCAAGGAATTGGCTATATGTTCTAGCGTCTGAGTTTTATGACAGAATGATGCTAAAATTGGTGCTGAAGACCTAGGACTTAAAGTAATTCTCATCGTGGAATAAGCATATGGAACAAACATGTTGATATAATCTAATTTTAGTAAGAGTTGATGTGTAAACAATTATTTTTTCTACTTTATAGCATTTTATTTTTTCAAATTACTTGTAAAGATAGTTCTCAATGTTGACTTTTATGAGATTTTAAGTTCTAAATTTGTTTTCTCCTTCCCTCTCTCCTCTCTCCACTCCCCAAGACAGCAAGCAATTTGATATACATATATATCAGATCTATCTTATATATCATATTAAATATATTTCCACATTAGTCATGTTGTTAAAGAAGAATCATAACAAAAGGGAATAATCACAAGAAAGAAAGAAAGGGAAAGTGGGAAAATAGAATACTTCGATCTGCATTCAGATTCCACAGTTCTTTCTCTGGATGTGGATAGCATTTTCATTGAGTCTTCCAGAATTCTTAGATCATTGTATTGCTGGAAAAAAACTAAGTCTATCAATGTCAGTCACTGCAAAATATGGCTGTTACTGGGTACAATGTTCTGTTTCTCTTCATTTCACTCAGCATCAGTTCATTTAAGTCTTTCGAGGTTTTTCTGAAATCTACCTGCTCATCATTTCTTATAGCACAATACCATTCAATAACATTCATATACCACAACTTGTTTAGCCATTCTCCAATTCATGAGCATCCCCTCTATTTATAATTCCTTGCCACCACAAAAAGAGCTGCTATAAATATTTTTGTATGTATGGGTCCTTTTCCCTTTTTTATGATCTCTTTAGGATCCACACCTAGAAAGGTATTGCTGGATGACAGGGTATGCACAGGTAAACAGTTATTTTTACTATATTTATTTAAATCTGCTAATTTTGAAAACAATAGATTGTAAGAAGACAAAATTTAACTTTATGCTTTTGAATATGAAGTTTATAAAGACCAAAATCAAAAGAATGTAAGTGAAAATTATATAATGCCACTCAATCCAACTTCCCACAACATCTTAGTTCTGTCTTAAAGAGATTAGAAAATATCTTTAGACTTGCTATACATTCCTCTTTGGCCTTTGGAGTAGTTTCTCTAGAATATCTATCTACCTTTCACTATATCAACATATCTATATAGGTATCTATCTATCCGTAGAGTTATAATAAAATGTCTTTGTTTCTCATTTTTTGAGCCCTTAGCAGGTATATCTGTAAATGTTTGAATGAAAATAAAAACCCTCAGTACATTGCTTAGAACATGGTGTGAAATGGTGATACAGTTTTTTTTTTAGTCTTCAGTTAAAGGATCTGATGCCGACAGGGAGTCTTAATGCAATTAAATTCTTGGTGGATATATAACAAAGTAAAATGAGACTTAGGGAAGTCTGTAACTAATGAAGAGAAAAAAAGTTAACTTTCATGATTATATTGTACATTTAGGTTATATTTGAAAGTTCTAGGCTTTTTAGATAATTAACCTCAACCTTAGGTTGGATTCTCAGTGAATTGGCAATAGTTATTTTTTTCTTTTCCCTTTCTGTGCCTCCCCTCATGTTTTTGCTGCCAAGTCCATCTCTCCACATGAGTTAGAGATCCAAAAGAAGCAGAACCAGTATTCCCCAAGACGCTAAGACAAAGTACAATTTGTTTGTTTTAATGTTTGAGAAAGCAGTATAACCTGTATGAATCAAGAGCAAAAGCTCTAATAGTAAATGTTAGAATGTTCACTATTAGGAGTAGAAATAATAAATACTAGACAGAGATAGATTCAGAGATGTGGATTCCTTTCCTGTCATACATAAGTGTTCCTTCCCTCACCTTTGAGTGAGATAGACTTCATCTTTCCAGACTTTATAGAGGGCTCTTCTGCTTCCTTTGTGGTGTTCCCCTACCCTATGAAGTCATATCCCATGGGAAACTAGACTTCCTGTCAGTGAAAGCTCAGCTCGTCCTTGCTGTTCTTGAATATCTGCCTTCTCTTCTTCCAACCCTGCTATCTATAACCCATTCCTGTGGAGAATAAAATTTGTTTCATTTAAGAGTGCCGCGCGTAGGTTGTGTTTGTTAAAAACATCCTTGTTTCCAGAGGGGAGGACAAGCTGAGTTACCCTACTAGCTGGGTCCCCATCCGGGCAGCCTAGTCTACTCACAGGTTGTTTGCCCTTCTTTTTCAAAGAGGACTATGGCATCAGGAAAATGATGACAAGACTTGCAGTTGACTTTTATTTTAGTGAGGGAGGACTATGCAAGGTCACCAGCCCCATTTTCTCCTCCAGAGCCATCTGGATCCATTGACCAAAGAAAGTCATTATCAAAAGTGAATTGCCAAGCAGTGAATATTTTTAGCCACAAAAACCTCAAATCATATACATGTATGATGTTGTTGGTTTTATCTTACATTTAATCCTTGAAAATTTCTACTACTTTTACATATAAGTGGTAGGGTATGTATAGTTGTGAGGATATGAATGTCTTCTCTATAGCCCTTCCATCTCTGGTGCTATAACTATGACTATCCAACTAGACACTGTCCTCAGGGAGTTAAGTTTAGGAAACTGTTTCCTCATTTAGAAGCTAAGTTGCATGGTGGTGGGGGTATCTAGGTATGGTTTAGTATACCTATACTTTTTCTTGTAATAGTAGTTCAATGAAGGAAGTTTTAATCGAAAATATATCCTCCAATAACATGTATTGTTGTTACAATCTTCATTGCCAGAGGTAGTTTGAGCAAGTTATATGAAATATAAACTAAAAAAGCCAATGAAGCCTCAAGATGCATAGATAGAAGTGTATCTGGCCAAAACAAGGGAGAGCCTGGTCCAACAGTACTCTGTCCTAGTCAGAACACACCTGGAGAATTGTGTTTAGTTCTGACTGCCATGTGTTTTAAGGAGATTGGCAAGCTGTAGTATATCTAAAAGAAGACAGCTAGGAAGGTTAGGGAACAGTCCACCATACCAAGTGAGGATTTGGAAGGATTAGTTTGGAGAAGAGAAGACATGGGCCAGAGGTGAGGTGGACTAGAGGGAACATATTAACTCTTTAAATATTTGAATGACTGTCATGAGAAAGATGGATTTGCTTATTTATTTGTTGGCTGCAGTAGCAGAATTAGGATTCTCTAAGTTGCAAAGAAGCAAATTTTGTAAGTTACTAGGAGAAATAGAAAAATGATAATAAGAATTGTCCAAATGTGATTTTCCCTTCACTAATGATATTTAGGTGAAGACCATTTGTTTGTGATATTGTAGAGAAGGCTGCAACTCAGACATGGTTGAATTAGAGGACTTCTGAAGTCCCTTCCAATTATTACATCCTAATGTTTTTTTTTTTCCTGTGGCACAGTTGCTCATTAACAGCATAGGTTAAGATGGTGTTGTGACTGCAGAAACACATACCATCTAATAAGATAATGTAAATGTAACTCTTTGCAGGTATAAGGTATTAAATAAATGTATTGTTATTGCTTAAGATCATGTGTAAAATGGAAAGAGCTTTATTTGGCAGAGTACTTGAGTCTGAATCCCTGTTCTGCTGTTTTTGTGACCATCAACAATTCACTTTTGTTCTTTAGCCCTCAGTTTTCTCATCTGTAAAATGAGATGATGATCCCCATTATCCCTTTCAGTCATGTACCTTTGACCCTTTGGCTACAACTCTTAAGTCATTTTTTCCATGTATAATTCAGCATTACATATCTCAATTGAAGGGGATCAAGCATAATCCTGGTGTGAAGGGGAAATTGGAGAGCATGGAGAGAGCCTTGAGAGTCACAGTTTAGAGGTGATTATGTCATGTCATACTAGGGATACACTGAAACCTCTTGAGTGTATAATTCCAAGGCACAAATATTCTACTTTAAGATCACAGAAAGATCCCGTTTGAAGCTAATTTGTACAATAAATAGCTTAGGTAAGCTATACTTATAAATAGGTGGGACACATAAAAACAAAATCCCACTCTGATATAACCTCAGTTATCTCCTTGAGAAGAAACTTCTGTCACAGATCAAGTATCTTACTTCTAATAGAATAACTACTTGAGAAGGATGTGATTTTTTAATTTTTAAAAATTTTCATTTATGGTAAAGGATTTAATACATGGACATTACCTTTAAACTATTCAAGAAAATTTCAGTATACATCCTTTTGATTTGATGGTAGCATTATCTGTTACTTTTCTTTAGTCAAGTCTTTTCTGAATTTTGTTGGTTGTTCTAGTACATGTAAGGGATACATAATTTAAGTTCATATGGTTAGAGTATCAAAGTAATTCAGAACTGAATCAAATCCCTCTTTCTGTGACCAGAGGTCAAACCTCATATCACAGCCAGCTGTTCTGAAGCTTCCTGTGGTTCAGTCAGTGTGAATCCATTACAATTACTGAAAACAATTACTAAAAACAGTTACAAAACAGCACCATGATGACGTGTCGCTACTGCCACTTTCATTAGGAAGCATGTTTATTTCTAAAATTGGATGAATTTGGATTTTATTCTGGTAGGTATCTGTGTCGAATATATATTTGTTCTCACTTTAGTTCTTAGGACACAAATGTTAATTTATGTAACAGAACTCTCCTCCACAGTGCCTATCCTTATTGGCATTCGGAGCCCAGAGGATTTGGATGAATTTAAATCTTTTTGGGATAGGACTAAGGCACAAATAGTGGTGAGAAACATAACAAGTACCACCAGATTTCAAAGTATCTATCAGATATTAGGATCATTACAAAACTTTAAATACTTAAGATGCCATTCATTTAATTTGCTTATTCATTTAAAAATAATTATGGGGCACTTAGTGTGTGCAGGACACAGTTCTACCTGCTATAAGGTTGAATAATATGCCTTTGACCTCAAGAAGCTTGCTTTCTAGTAGGTCAGAGTTAAAACTAAAATTCACTTAAGTGCTATCTGTTCTACTTATTATTTTTCCCTTGGAGTAATTGATTAATAATGTTTCAGATTGTGTGTGTAAATAAAATGGGTGTATTCAGGAATGGGAAAGGGTTGGTGAGTTCAGACTATATGCCAGAATTCAAAATAGATTTCAGAAACATTGATCTAACAAGCACCAAGCATTTATTGATATGTATATATATATTCATTGATGCAAATATTTCCAAATATTAAGTGACGTAATGGAACAGGCAAAAGTGCACTTTTAGCTTCTGACTTCCTGCAGTGGTTATATACTTATGTATTTCATGTAGATTGCTTCTATATTAATTAGCTTTGCTTCCAATTTTTTTTGTTTCTTTACTTAAAATATGTGCTTATTTAACCATGTTTGTTAAGGTATGCACTTAAAGATTCTTTCTTTAGTACTTTTTACTCCCATATTCTGCTCAGATAATTGATTCTTTCTGCGTGACATCATGTTGCTTTTTTCTTGCTCATATATCAGCTGTTTTTTTCTTTTTCTCTCCCTTTCTTTCTCCCCATCTTTTCTCTTTTCTCCCCCTTCCCCTTTTCTCTCTTTCTCTTTTTTTTTCTTTTGTCTTCAGCCTATTCTGCAAACTTGGAGTTCTTGTCAGGCATAGGATTTCACTGTTTGGTAAGGAGACCTTTGACAAATACCAGCATGGCCATCACTTGGTTTTCTTTGCTATTTTGCATTGTGTTGTGTCTTGCTTTGTTGCATGAATGCATGGTTGCATGGCTGCATGCATGGTCTTCATTGGCCAAAAGAATGTTTTGTAGGCTGATTTTACTTAGCAATTCCTATATGGTGCAATTGAGTGTGTGGCAAGTTTTTTTTTGCTAGTTCAAAATAATTGAAATTTGAGGGATATTTTCAAAAGCTTAGAAGAAAGTAGTAGCTTCTGCCATATCTGGTTTTCAGTGAGCATAGAAAAAAAACTGCACCTGTATTTTATTCCAAAATTCCAAAAATTATACTGTACCTTGTTTATCTCTTGATTACAATGAATTAAAGCCCTGTTATGAATAAAGTCCTGCTATATATAATCTCTAATTCATATGCAGTAGAATATTCCTTTAATTTCTTATGCTTTAAATTCCATTTGCATTTCAGATATTAGAGCTCAGTCAGTCATGAGCAAGACTTGGTGAAAAAAAAATGCAGGGCAGGGAGGAAAACCTTATTGCACCAGGCATTTTGTAGTTTCTGGCTCTGAAAAATGTATAGTTTAATGTCTTTTCTCAGATTTGAAGCATAGTCACACATTTTCCATAGTCTTTTCTTTGGTCTAAGCTATTAGGGAACACATTGCAATCTTGTGTTTCCCCCATTACTAAAATTGCTTTTTGGAATGTGTCAGAGCAAATTTGAACTAGTTTGACTACTTTTATTAATTTAGCATTGCTCCTGGATGATTCCAGTTTTAAAATGTTCTTTTTGATTCTCGGTATGCAATACAGTTCCTGAACATTTCATTCCATTCACAGGGAAAACTAAGTCTCTGTTTGTGTATACATATGTGTGTACACATATATTATTTTGAAACTTTCCATTTCACAATGAGACCCATTTACTTTCTGTTGAAAATAATAGGATAATAGTATTCATCTTCTAAAATTATTCTTTGGTGTTAAACTGTTATATTCAGTGTCTTGTTTTCTTTAAATTTCCTGGGATTTTGCATTTGTGTTCTTATTATTTTAAAAATCTTTATATGGAAATTATTTTTAGAATATCATCTACTTAATTTACTTTAGTTTTAACATATTAACAGAGAAGCAAATTTTTATGAAAATTATTCGACCTTTATTTTAACAGTAATTTTATATTTCTCCCCTCTTTCTTAATTTTATGAGAATGGTCTAATAATATACAACTCTTTTGAAGTACATTTGTCAATGTCATTCTGTGCCTCTTTGTGTTGGAATATAATTTTAAATTGTGCTCTGTGGTGACCCGTTTCCTTATACATTATGAATTCTATTGCTTTACTATCCATTCCTTACTATTAATTACCTTTTATGTCATTGTAAAATTATTAATTGTAAAAAAAATCATAGAATTTTGAGTAATGTGTAATTAATTTAGAAGTATAGTATTGGTCTAGTAGTTATCCAAACTTTTTCTAACCCTTGTTATTTCAGTTAGCCATTTCATGTTTAATTTTTCCCAATTTGTAACTATTAACAAGAAATGTAGACCTTCCTTAAAAAAATTTGAGGATTGCTCAGTTTTATCTTATTTATCAAATGCTATTCTAGTACACATAGTGACAACTTCCACTAGAATTCTACAAAATTCTGCAGTCTTCTACTTTTTAATGCATTTTTCATATAGTACTTACCTTATTTTGAGAATCCTTAAAAATGGCATATTAAAAATTAGATCATACTAATGTATGTGTGTTACTGATGAATTCTATGTAAATCTTTTGTCAATAAATTTTCTCATCTAAATTCTCTAGGAAAATTTTTTTTAAGTGGAAACAGTGGTAATTTTTTTTGTTAAGCAAATAATCTTTTTGTAAAACAAAGTCTCTAAATTGTCAGTTATGTAAATTTAGGTATTCTTATACCTACAAAAATGTTATTTTGAGTAGTTCTTTATAGAATACAATATATAATTTTGTTTTTATTGTATTATGATTATTATTTTATATCTCGTATCTTAAATTTTGACTGGTACAACCTGAGTTGATTATAACTTTTTCTTTGGTTGGAGATTATTTTTATTATCATAGACACAAATCAAAGTGGAACCACTCAAAGAAATGCATAGGTCACAATTATACTTTTGGTAGTAATTATAGTATATGATGGGTATTTGTTGGGTTTTGTAATCATATTCCCTAATTGGATGTCATCTGACATATATATTTCCAAGTCTTATTAAGTAACTTGATATGTGTCTACTAATATATATCAGCTGAGGTCTCATTAAAACATGTCTGTAGGGGTGGCTAGGTGGTGCAGTGAATAGAGCACCAGCCCTGGAGTCAGGAGGCCCTGGCCTCAGACACTTAACACAAAAACTAGCCAGGTGACCATGGGCAAGTCTCTTAAACCCAATTGCCCCTCCAAAAAACAAACAAAAAAATTAATTAAAAAAACGACATCTGTATACATTCATATATATGAACTTTTTTGGAATTTGCAATTAAGATACTAAAATATCTTTTATGTTAGTATCAGGAAAGTTAAGTTATGGAAACAGGAGAGCTAATTTCGCAGAAGATAAAATTCAAAGGAGAGAAATAGAATCATATAAACATAAAAATAAATGTTGAAAAATATATTCTATAGTTTGAAAATAAATCCTGTCCCTCTATTCTTGGGCAGCTCTAGGGAGGGCATAGATTGTGATGATGGAGGCAAACCCTGCTGGTAGGGTTAGGCAGAAATATATAACAACCTTTTATCTTATCATAGAGAGGATCCACTATTCATAGAGGTACCTCTTCCCATCTTCTCATTTTTTCACCATTTTTTTCAGACTAGAAATTGACCATTTTCAATAAAGTGATACAGGAACCTTTAAAAAAATTTAAAATATATTTAATGTTTTAATTTTCTCTAATTGCATGTTAAAACAATTTTAATACTTGCTTTTCAAAATTTTGAGTTTGAAATTCTCTTCCTTTCTCCCTCTCCTTCCCCCTTATTTAGAAGGCAAGCAATTTGGTACAGGTTATACCTGTGAAGTCGTGTAAAACACATTTCCATATTAGTCATGTTGTGAATGAAAACACAGGCCTTAAAAACAAGAAAAATAAAGAATTTTTTTAAAGTATGCTTTGATCTGCATTCAGACTCTGTCAGTTCTTTCTCTAGAGATGGGTAGCTTTTTTCACCATAAGTCGTTATGATGTCTTTTTTCATCAAAGTCACTATAACTTTTTCATCCGTTTCCCAAATGATCTTCTCAATTTCCAATTCTTTGTTACCACAGAAAAGCTGCTGTAAATATTTTTGGACTTGTAGGTCTTTTTTTTCCTTTTTGATTGTTATGTCTTTGAGATACTGACCTAGTAGTAGCATTGCTGGGTCAAAGGATATGCATAGTTTTATAGCTCTTTGGGCATAGCTCCAAATTGCTCTCCAAAATAGTTGGATCAGTTATCATCTCCAACAGTACATTAGTGTCTCAATTTTTCCAATCCCTTCCATCATTTGTCATTTTCCTTTTCTGTCATATTAGTCAATATGTTAGGTGTGTAGATGGTACTTCAGAGTTGTTTTAATTTGCATATCTCTAATCCCTAGTGATTTAGAGCTTTTTATATATGATGATAGCTAGCTTTGATTGTTTCATCTGAAAACTACCTGTTCATATCCTTTGACCATTTATCATTTGGCAAATGGCTCTTATTTTTCATAGCTTTGACTCAGTTCTCTATTCATTTGAGAAATAAGGCCTTTATCAGAGAAATTTGCTGCAAAACTCTTTCTACAGTTATTATTACTATGTATTTCCCTCCATCCTATTTTCCCCCGTTTATCACACACTCTCACTCTGTGTCCATACTCAAAAGTATTTTGTTTCTGACTGCTGCTTCCCCCAATCTTGCGTCTCTTCTATCAGGACCCTCTTCCCCTTCTTACCTCACCCTTGCCATTCTCCCCTTTCACTTATATCTTTTCCTTCATCATTTTCTATAGAGTAAGATAAATTTCTATGCCCAACTGAGTATGTATGTTATTTGTTCTGCGTTAATCCTGAAGAGAGTAAGGTTCATAGCTTATTGCATGATTTGGACTTATCCCTGTGTGGCTGAGAAACTGGACCATTTCTCCCTGCTTTTTAGAGACCCTTAACCAAGTTCTTAGTTTATGCTGACCAGAAACTTAGTCTGGCCTAAAGAGAGGTGAAAGGAGTTTTCTCACAATTATACACCTCAAACAATTCATCTGTCTTTTCTGCAGACCGGCCCCATGCTGATCATTCAGTCATTATTTCTTTGTTCCTTTGATTATTTCAGATACTTGGGAGTGTGGGGCACCTCTTCATCTGAATTCGGGCATTTGCCCCTATTTACTCTCCCCTCTTCCTAAGTTGGAAAGTCCTTAATCTTTCCTCTAATTAGAAAACAGGTTAAATCATATTGTATTGTTTCCTTCTAATTAATTTTCCTTATTTGATTGTTTTTAATGAATAGTCTGTCTATCCCTTGTATCCAGGCCCAAGCTTAAAAAGTCTCGTCCTTGTTTGTTGCAGAACTGGCATGCATTACTTAATAAATAGATATGTTTGGAAGATTGAACCTTTACTTCCTCAGTCATTTAATCTTTCATTTGCCACAGATTCTTTCTTTGATCATGGCTTTCAGATAGTCCAAAATTTCTCAAATTATTTCTCCTTGATCTCTTTTCTAGGTCAGTTGTTTCTCCAATGAAATATTTCACATATTCTTCCAATTTTTTTTCATTTTTGATGTTGTTTTATTGTTTCTTGATGTTTTATGCAGTCATTACCTTCTCTTTGCCCATTTCTAATTTTTAAGGAATTATTTTCTTTAGTGAGCTTTTATTCCACCTTTTTCATTTTTGCTTTTTAGGGAGTTTTTCTCTTCAGTGAATTTTTGTATATCTTTTTCCATTTGGTCAGTTTTGATTTTTAAATAGTTCTTTTCCATGAGTCTTTGTGCTTCATTTACCATTTGGCCTAGTTTGTTTTTTAAAAGAGTGGCAGTCCTGGTTTACAGTCCCAGGACCAGAAAGAGCATTAGCAAGGATTTTTTTCCACCTCCTTTAGCAAACTTTTGACTCTTTTTTTCATGATTTTCTTCTATCACTGTCATTTATTTTCCCAGTTTTTCTTCTACCTCTCTTATTTGATTTTTAAAATCCTTTTTGAGCTCTTCCAGGTATTCTTTTTGGGACTGAGACCAATTCACATTTTTCTTTGAAACTTTGGACACAGCAGTTTTGGCTTTATTGTCTTATTCTGAGTTTGTTTTGATTTTCCTTCTCACCATAGAAACATTGTATGATCAGGTTCTTCTTTATTGTTGGCTCATTTTTCTAACCTATTTCTCTTAACTTTTAATTTTATGTTAAAGTTGGATTCTATTCCCAGGATGGAGAGGGCACTGTCCTAAGATTCATGGTTGGTTTTTTTTTAGCTTTTTTTCAGAGCTAGTTTAGGTTGGGGCTGATGGTCCTTTAAGTTTTCAGTTTTTCCAATGTGATATGATCTAAGGAGAAGTATTTCCTACTCTCCTGGCCTGTGATCTTGTCTGTGAATGACCACAAGCACTCTTTTCACCCCAGAACTGTGACCAAGGTCCCTTCTCCCCTGTGGCTGCAAGCTCTGGTATGCTGATGCTCTTTCTAGCCCTGGGACTGTAACCCAGGATTGCCACACAGATCTGAAGATGAGCATTGCAACAGAGTCTTGCACAAAGTGCCAGCAAAGAGCCACAGCTGACTAAGTCACCCCCAAGAACTGCTGCTAGTTTGTTGGAGTACAATGTATTCCATTCTTACCCTGGTACTGCAGAGTTTTCCTACCAAGCTTCTAAATTTTCTTGGACCAGAAAATTGTTTCACCACATCCTTTTCTGCGTTCTTCAGCTCCAGAATTTGTTTTGAGGCATTACTTAAAGTTGTTTGGAGGGATGCTGGGGAGACCTCAGGCAAGTCCCTGCCTTTTTTCTGCTATCTTGGCTCTTGCCCCTTAACAGAGTTGTCTTGACAACCACTCTTACTGTAACCTAAGTAGCCTATCATGTTTCCATAAACCAAAGGAGAACCCTCCATAACAGAATAAAAAAAAACAATGACATTGATGGCACAGATGTCTGTAGAATTGGGCTTCATTGTAGGCTTTCTAGTATCCATCTGGAAATAAGTTTTTTTTTAAGTTTTATCTTTTATTGTGATGAAAAGGAGGTATTAGGTAGCTGGAATTCATTAAATTTGAGGGTTAGTTTATTTTCTTTAGTTTTCTAGACTCCCATTTTACTGGAACCTTTTGGTTTCTGAAATGAGACTCTAGCTAAAGTTAGGAAAATAATCTATTTCATATAGATTTGAAAATTACATTACAGAGAAAATATATTGATAATATATAATATAACATAAAATGTATTGATTCCTGAAAAGATCATTGAAAACTCATAAGAAATAAATAAGCTTCTGTAGAAAATTGCAAGTCATTTAAAGCTCTTCAATTAACCATGTCATTGAACTTAATAGTGACTTGTCCATAGTCATGTTAATCATAATGAAACTATAAAGATTTATTGTAGTGTTGAGTCAGCTCTGAAGTCATAGGTTATTCCATTGGTGCTATCCTGGCAAATTTAGCCTTTGCATTCATACTTTCTGTAAGCATCTATTAAGCACCTACTCTGGGTAGGCACTATGCTAGGTACTGAATGTAGAAAGACCAAAAACCAAATTATCCCCCGCCCTCATGTCAGTTATGTTCTGTTGAAGGGAAGGAGATGTTGAATAATTTTAACACAGGTTCAGAAAGGAAAAGGAACGCAAAATACATAAAAAGTAAATACAAGATAATTTCTGGAGTTGTAGAAGCAGCTGGAATAGGCCTCATATAGGAGGTAACATGAGATCAACTTTGAAAGTATTTCAAAAGGCAGAGGTGAAGAGTGAATGTGCTTTAGGTATGGGGGCAACTTGTGCAAGGGCATATACCATAAGGATGCCAGTTTCACTGGAATGTAGCATTAGCAAAGGGGAGTAATGTGCAATATGACTAGAAATGTGGCCCAGTATCAGATTGTGACCAGTTTTAGATGCAAAAATAGAGGACTTTGTATTTTAATATAAAAAGGAGAGGGAGCCACTAGAGCTTCTTGAGGAGGGGATGATCTCATTAGTTCTCTGTTTTAAGACTATTAATTTGACAGTTTTATGAAGAATGCATTTAAGAGCAGGTTGTCTAGAGGTAAGGAGACTAATCAGAAAACTCAATTAGAGATGATCAGGGCCTGAATTAGGATGATTGGGAAGTGAGTGGAAAAAAAGTGATAAATTACAGAGATCTCATGGCTCTGTCCTGAACCCTTTTCTCTTTTCTTTTCTTTTCTCTATGTACTGTTTGACTGGAAGTTCTTATCAGCAATTATGTATTCCATTATAATTTCTCTGCAGATGATTTTCATATCTGTTTATCTAGCCCTAACTTCCCACTTGACCTCTATACTTAAGTCTCATACATATCTTAAACCCAACATTTATAAAGCTGAACTCATTATCTTTGCTCCCAAACTCTCCCAATTTCTAAACTTCTATATTCCTGTTGAAGGCATTGCTATCATCACAGAGACACAGTGATCCAGATACACAACCTCGTTATCATCCTCAATTCATAACTCTTTTCTCTTTTTTCACTCCAAGCCTGCATATTTAATCACACCAAGTCCTTTTGATTCTACCTACCCAGAATCTCTCATATAAACCGTCTTTCTCTTCTGGCACTGCTACCATTCTGTTGCAGGTCCTCATCATCTCGCGTGTGGACTATTTCAGGAGCCTTTTGATTGGTCTCCCTGCCTTATCTCTCCCCACTTCAGTCTATCCTCAACTCAGCAGTCAAATTGAGCTTACTAAAATGCAGGTCAGACCATGTCATATCTGCCCCTATTTAAAAAATTCCTGTGTCTTCTTGTTATCTCTAAGAACAAATATAATATCCTCTGGTTTCTAAAACCTTTCATAACCTGACCTCTTCCTATTTTTCCAGTCTTCTTACACCTTAATCTTTTCCACATACCCCATGATCAAGTGACAATAGCCACCTAGGTATTGCTCACATATATCACTCCATTTCCTGCCTCCTTGTGTTTTCACTGATGATTCCCCTGCTTGGAATTATATCACTCAGCATCTAAGCTTCCTGCAAATTCAATCTCACCATCCACAAGAAACTTTTCCTAATCTCTCTTAATGCTAGTGCCTTGTCTCTGAGATTACTTCCAATTTACCTTGTCTCATTGGTACATAATTGTTTGCATGTTGCCTCCCATTAGACTAAACTCCTTGAGAGTAGGGACTGTTTTTTGCCTTTTTTTATATGCCCAACTCTTAGCACATTGCCTGACACATAGTAGGTGGTTAATAAATCCTTTTGATTTGATTTATGAAGGTAGTATCTACAAGATATGGCAATTATTTGGATATGGCAGTGTGAAGGAAAAAGAAGAGTCAAGGTAGACTATAAAGTTGGAAATAAAATTGATTAGAAGAACTGTAGTGCCCTCAACAGAGATAAACAATTTAGGGATGGGAAGAGAGGTGGTGGTATTGTAGGTGCAATTTTGCCATATAATTCTATAGGGCATTTTGAATTCTTCAAGAACACAGAACAAAATTCAATCATCTAGAGTAGTCTTGATAATCTCAAATAGAAATAGTTTCCTATGGAGGTATACTGACTAAGAAAATTACAAGTTAACATTATCTATGTTTTATTTTTATTATTTTGGCAAACATGTCCCTATTACATTTTAATCTGGTTATATAATAGTTTTGCTGACCAGTTTTATAACCTTCACTCCAGAGAATAAATCAAATCATTAAAATTTTTTTGATGTATAAAAGATATTCATAGTGACAGTTATATGGATGATGGCTAAGAGGGTGAAGAAAATTTTTGATTAAGCTGTGACTTTTACAACATGTTTTGGGACACTGTTCTGAATTTTATACTTAGCTTAACTCTCTAGTTCTTGGCAGTCCCTTTGAATTCACCTAGCAGTCGCCTGTGAAATTCTAGATATAGATGTAAGAATAGCTTGGAACTGTTAGAAATTTAGAAATTTTCTGTTTTAGGTAAAACATCAGGCATAAAACTTTTTATATCTTTTCAGAATATTTAACTTTAAGAATTGATCTACATTTAAAATAAATTTTACTAACTGTCTATGATGTGTAAGAAATTAAGATACATGGTTTTTGATACAAATGAAAAACTACAATCCTTATTCCCAAGGACCATATTTTCTAATGGAGAATGTGACATATACAAGTAATATGAGATAAAGAATGATAGGAAAAAAGAAGACATGTAGAGAAAATATTTTAGGAAAATTTAAGAAAGGAGGGGTCACTTTAAGCTGATGGTATCAAGAAAAGCTTAATGGAAGACAAACCAACCTACTTGAGCCTTTGAGAGAGAAAAATTTTTCAACAAGCAGAAATAAGAAAGAAATGCATTCTGAAGGTGTAAAGATATCATAAGTGCATGGAGATAGGAGATACAGGATGAGATCAAAGTAAAGCTTGACTCTATGGTACAGGTGACTTATGTAAAGTAAGCCTAGAAAGGCAGGCCAGTGAAAGCCATTTGTATTTTATCTTGTAAAAATTTATATTCTGTAGCCAAAAGAGAGCCACTCAAGGTTTTTGAACAGGGAAAGAAGTGTTCAGGTTTGTACATTTTAAAGATTATTTTCACAGCAGTGTGATGAATGGATTGCAAAGGGAAGAGATTAGAGTGAAGAAGTCAGTTAGAAGTCTATGACAATCCAGCTGAAAGGTCATGAAGACTTTACTTAGCACAGTACTAATGTCATTGAACAGAAAAGGATTGATATGAAAGATGTGGAGATGACAAGATCAGGCAACTATTTTGATGCTGGTGGTGAGAGAGAGTGAAGAGTAAATCTGGAGGCTGAGTTTTTAATCCTTATGACAGGGATGGTTTTAGCATCATCAAGAGAATAGGAAAGTTGAGAAGAGGAGAAGGTTAGGGACAATGATGATTTCTTCAGTTTTGGACGTGTTAATTTGAGGTTTAAATTGAACATCAAAATGGAGGTGGCCTACACAAAGTTGGGAGTATGAGACTGGAGCTCAAAGTAAAGATCCTTTCTGGATATGTAGATTTGGTAGTCATTTTGATAGTGTTAATGATCTTTGAAGCCATATAAATGGCTTCCATATACCTTCCATACACCTTTCATATAAATGGAAGATATCACCAAGGGAGAGAATGACTAGAAGAACAAGGCAGAACCTGAGATACATCCTCAGTTTCATCATCTATAAAATGATGGACTAGATGGCCTCTGAGGTCTTTTCCATAGATATGATACATGCTCATGTATCAGGAACAGGAGGATGAAACAGTGAGAGATTAATAGGGAATCATGAAACAGATAAGAGAATTATGAGAGAAGACAGTGTTACAGAAGCCATGTAGAGAGATGGTAAACATCAGTTTGAAATGATGCAGAAATGAAGTTATATTAATATTTTCTAAAAATCTGCTAGAAAGAGAAATAACATTTGAATTTAGGGTACATTTCTTTCATATCCATTAAGTGTCTATGGAGTGAGAGTACAATGATATTTTAGCTTGTATATTTGACAGGAATGCTTGAAAAGTGCTAAATTTAAATATAACTTAATTTTCTCCAATGAATATTTCTAAAATTCAGATCCAAACCTAAATATGTATTTTGTATACATATATATACATATATGCAGATGTTACTTATGAGTATCACATATATCTAAATTATATGTATTATAATTCATTATGTAAATAGAAAAATACTACTATTGATGAATATTCACCACAATACACACACACACACACACACATACAGGGAGTCAGAGAGAGAGAAAAGAGTAGTCTTTGTTCTTTCTTTAAAAGAGAGTTCTGTGGAGGAGTGTGAGCTTGTATGTGTTTGTGTCTGGGAGGGGATATGTATGTGTGTTGTTGAAAGAGAGTGACCATCTACTAGAAACAGTATATTGCAATGCTCTTTTTTAAAAAGAGCAATAAAGGAATAAAACCAAATTAAAGTTAATATTTTTCCAGGCTTAATATGTATATTATTTTGTTAATATCCCTTGATGAAGCTAGGCGCCATCAACTAAACAAATCATTCAACTGAAGGGAGTGTTAGCACAATTTTAACCCACCAATTTGCTGATCACTGGTAAATATTGCACAATCTGAGCATATGTGTAACAAAGAGACATTTGATTTGCTAACTTGAAAATTATGCTATCAATGACAAACTTCCACCTCTTACTCTTCCAATCCTAGTGATAGAAAATTCTCATCTATATGTCCAGAAATAATTCCCTATCACCACTTCCTTTTTTCTCATCCCCATCTGCCTCACCCACATTTCTTATGTTGTCTCAGTCTGGTGCTGTTCCATTGTGTTCTTTGGAATTCCTGTTCTTTTTTTAAGTTTACCTACATCTTAGATCTCTTACTTCTGTCTTCTGGTCCAGGAAGAAGAATTGGCCCCATTGCCACTTTAATTCCCTCTTTCAAGTGCCATCATTTGGCAACCTTTCATATTTTGTGGTTTACTCTATCCAGATATATCACCCAATAGAGATCCTAGAGGTAGCACTATTCCCTAAGTCATTGTTCATCCTTTCTCGATGAGTTTCAGTAGCTGTCTCAAAGTCTTCCTCTCTCTAACCTAGTTCCTATCTGTATACTACAGAATGTTGTTATGTATGATATTGTCTTAAACATTCTGACCTCCTAGTTCTTTTTATTTCTCAACTTTTGTGACTTCATTCCACCTCAGTCTCACAAGCTAGTCTCACATCCTTGATCAATAATTCCAAAATTCCTTTATCCGATCATAATATATCATTTCAAAACTTAGTATTCTTTATGCCTCTTGAAACTATTCTTTGTCCTTATGATCTCCAATTCTTCCACTTCTCAGTTTTATCCTAGCTATCACCTCTACTCTTCCGTTCACTTTCTCCCTGCTTAAAGTTGACCCTACATTGTCCTTTTGTTTCTTTTGCCTTGCCAACCCCATCACTATGTGATTTTACAAATTGTATCCTTTGCTACCAAGCATTGCTAGAAGAAGTCACACATCTGTACTGATGGGCCTTCTACAAATTAGTGTTATCTTATCTCAAATCTCTCCTTACTCTATCAGTATCCTTTTGTTCCCCAGATGGATTTTCTATCACACTTCCCTCAGAAGCACTCTTTCTCTCTCTCTCTCTCTCTGTACACACACACACACACACACACACACACACACACACATCTCAATAAGATATTCTTTCTCTTCTCTGACTTCTAACACCTCTTTTCCTCCATCTTTTCACTCTCAGCTGAGTATCTTGCCTCATACTTTACTGAGAAAATGAAAACTATGCTTCTTTAGCTTTCTCTTGCCCTCTTCTCAAGAAACCTTGACATCATCAATCAATCAAGAAATATGCATTTACTAAGAAATTTTTACATGCCAGGTACTATGCTAAGCAATGTATATATAGAGAGAGAAGAGCAAAATAGTTCCTGTCAACAAGGAGCTTACATTCTAATGATCATATATAGGTATATACAAATCACATAGAATGCAGATAAAAGTTAATTTTGGATCGAAAAAGGGGCAGGGCACAGTACAAGAAAATCTACTTAAAGAAAGAAACCATGCATTCCAAGAGGCAAAGGTGAGGAGAGAAAATATTCTGTTCATGTAATATAACCAATGCAAAGGCATAAAGAGAAAAAGGGAGTAATATGTGTAAAAATAGCAAATGTACAAATATAAATGGACCATAAAGTATATGGAGAGCAGTAGAGTATAAAAAGACTGGAAGGATTGGACAGAACTAGATTGTGAAGAGTTTTAAATACCAAATAGAGAAATTTCTGTTTGATCCTAGAGATAATGGGGAGCAATTAGAAATTTATTGAATAGGACTATGACATATTCAGACCTGCACTTTAAGAAAATCACTTGGGGGGGCAGCCAGGTAGCACAGCGAGTAAGAGCACCGGCTCCAGTGTTGAGAAGACCTAGAGATCGAATCCTGGGCTCAGACACTTAGCACCCACCCAGAAACACCTGGCCGTGTAACCTTGAGCAAGTTACTTAACCCCAATTGCTTAGGAGCGGCCAGGTGGCTCAGCGAATAAGAGCACCGGCTCCAGTGTTGGGATGACCTGGATCAAATCCGGGCTCAGATACTCAGCACCACAACCAGAAATAACTGGCCGTGTAACCTTGAGCAAGTTACTTAACCCCAATTGCTTTAAAAAAAATCACTTGGGGTGGCTAGGTAGCACAGTGAATAGAGCACCAGCCCTGGAGTCAGGAGAACCTGAGTTCAAATCCTACCTCAGACACTTAACACACACACACACACACACACACACACACACACACAAAGTAGCCATGTGACCTTGGGCAAGTCACTTAACCCCAATTGCTCCTTCAAAAAGCAAAAAAGAAAATCACTTCAGCATTTTTCTGGAAGATAGATTAAAGCAGAGAAAGATCTGAGGTAGACAACCTAAGCAGAAGGCTATTGCAATAGTCTAGGACAAGAACTTGATCCAGAGTGATAACTAATATGGTAGATAGAAGGTAATATATATGGCAGATATTGGGATAGAAATGACTGAAGAATCAATAATAATGTCAAGGTTATGAGATGGGTGAATGAAAGGATAGGAGGGCCATCAGCAGTACTAAGGAAGTTCAGAAAAGAGATGAGTTTACAAGTAAAGATAATGAGTACTTATTGGAATTTGACATGCCTCCAGGAGATCCAGCTGAAATGCCCAGTAGGTAGTCATATCTCAGGAGAGATTTTAGGGCTAGATATATAGATAAGGGAGCCTTCTGAATAAAGGTGATCATTGAACCTGTGGAAGATGATGAGGTCACCAAGTGACAGAGTATAAAGACAGTAGAGAAGAGGCATAACTTTGACATATACTCATGGTTAGTGGGCATACATGGTATGGATGAAGAACTAGTAAAAAAGACCGGGAAGTGTCAAATAGCTAGGAGGAGAATCAAATAGGAACAGTCATTAAAATTCAGAGAGGAGACAGTGTTCAGGAGGAGATGTTCAACAATGTCAAATGCTGGAGAGAAGTCTAAAAGGATGAAAGACTAAGAAAAAAAATAATTAAATTAAGCAAATAAGAGATTAATTGTGATTCTGGCAGGTAGGTGGCATAGTGGATAGAGTACTAGCCTGGAGTCAAGAAGACCTTCATTCAAATCTGGTCTCAAAGTCTTATTAGTTGTGTGACCATGGGAAAGTCATTAAACTCTGCATCAGTTTTCCTCATATTTAAAATGAGCTGAAGAAGGAAATGATAAACCACTCTAGTGTCTTTGCCAAGAAAATTCCAAATGGGATCATAAAGAGTTGGACATGATTGAAATGATTGAACGGCAACTGGAAAGAGGAGTGTCATTTGAATGATGAGAACAGAAGTGAGATTGCGGAGAAGGAAAAAAAAGAGTGAGAGGAAAGAAAGTGGAGCCAGTAAGTAAAGATAATTTTTTTAAGGAGTTTGACTGAGAAAGAGAGGAGAATTACAGGATAAGGAGTATTTTAGGATTTAGGATTTTTTTAAGGAAGGGGGAGACATTGGTATACTTATAGGTGGCAGGAAGGAAAAAGTAGATATGGAGAGCTTGGAGATTAGAGAATAATATGGGCAGTATTCTGGAGAACATGGAAAAGGATGAAATCTATATCAATATATAGGGGTTTGACTTTGGCAAGAAAAGCTGTTTCTTCATCAGAGACAGAAATTTTAAAAAGGAAGTAGTGGGGAGAGGGTGATGTCAAAGTCTATCTGTAGTTGAGGTATAATGGGTTATTAGAGAGTTAAGTAGATTGAGGAAGTAGGAGGTTAGGGTGGGAACATTAGGGTATATGTTGAAATCCCTATGTATGAAGCTAGTTGTTGAGCTGGAGAGAAGTTTCTGAAAGGAGTAAGAATGTCCTGGAGATCAATAGATGACAGCCAGCAGGATCAGGATTAAATTGTAATTTGGATAGATTTGACCTTTACTTCCTTTCTCTACTCCTTTTCACTGGTCTTTGATGAAGTATTAACCCTTTTCTTCACCAAGGCCTTCCCACCTCCTCTAGCAAATTTGCCTCACAATCAATGCTCCTCCTCCTTCCCCCTGCTGCCCCAACATTTCTCTCTTACTACTAACTTTCCTACTTACTAACTCTAACATTCCTACTTACTCATTCCTAATTACCTACAAATATGCTCAGTTCTCGTCATCTTAAAACAACAGCAAAAACGTAAACTCTCACCAGACCTGCTTCCATTTCCTCAAGCTATCATTTTTATATCTTCCACAGTGAAACTCCAAGAAGTAACTTCTCTCCTACCCTCCTCTCTTATCATTCATTTCTCAACTCATTTTACCTATTCACTTCTTCACCCTGCTAAAACTGCTCTCTCCAAATTGTGCAGTAATCTCTTTTCTCCTTTTTGATTTTTATTAGCCTCTCTGGACATATGAAACTAACTACTACTTACCTTCTCTTCCTAGATACTCTCTCTTCTTTGGGTTTTTGTGATATTAATCTCTCTTGGTCTCATGTCTAACCACTCCTTAGTCTCCGTTCTTATTTCATCATTCATATTCTACTCTCTAAATCTAGGCATATCCTAAGGTTCTTTTTTGGGGTCCTCTTCTGTCTTAAATCAATTCCCTCAACAATTTCCATGAGTTCATTTCTATGCAGGTGACTCCCAGATATCTATATCTAGCCTTAGTCTCTTTCTAGAGGTTCAGACCTGCTGTTAAACATTTTGACCTGAAGATCCTGGAGAGATCTGAAACTCAACATGTGTAAAACAGAACTATTTGTCTTTCCTCAAAAAACTTACCTCCCCCTCTGAACTTCTCTATTTTTGTTAAATTCACTATCATCATTCTAGTTTCTCAGGTTTGCAACCTCAAAGTCATCATTATTCTCCCAGACCTCATGTATCCAGCCAGGTTTTGTCAATTCTACCTCCACATCTCATAAAATAATGCCCTAGTTCAAGTCTTTTATCATCCTTCACCTGGCCTATTACAACTTTCTTTTAAAGTACCACTTTAGTTCAGACCCTTATCACCTTTCATCTGTATTATTGAAACAGTCTCCTGATTGTTTTCTCTGCCTCAAGTCTCACACCATCCTATTCTTTTTTGACAAAGTAGTGTTTTTCTTATTAATTTATTTTAAACTTAAAGATAAAATGAAAAAAAAAAGAACATTTGAGTGTACTCAGGTGAAAGAGAGGATTCAGTATAAAACAACAAATTTCCATTTCACGGAAAACTATGTAATAAATCTTCCACATTGTTTTCAAAGCAACCCAGCCTTTCTGTGCTTCTTTCTAGGTTTTCTTTTGTTCTATGCTATTCACTTTTTATTTTATTTTTTCCCTCCCTCCCTCCTTCCCTATCGAAGGCTGCAACAAAGTAGGTTTTCTTAAATAGAAATCTGACCATGTCAGTCCCCTACTCAACTCCATTGGCTTCCTAGTGTCTCTAGGATAAAATAAAGTCCTATGTTTTGTTTTTAAGGCTCTTTTTTTTTTAAAGCAATGAGTGTTAAGTAACTTGCTCAAGGTTACACGTCCAGTTATTTCTAGGTGTGGTGCTAAGTATCCGAGCCTGGATTTGATCCCCAGGTTATCCCGACACTGGAGCCGCTGCTCTTACTCGCTGTGCTACCTGGCCGCCCCATTTTTAAGGCTCTTTGTAATCTGGCCTCTATCTATCTTTCCATCCCTTTCTGAATTTTACTCCTTAATTCTGTATTCTTTAATACTGATAAAAATTGTTTTTTTTTTTTTTCACCATTCCTCTCACGTGTCCTTTCATTTCTTATTTCTGTGCCTTTGCACAGGCTGTCACTTGTTCCTGGAATGTACTCAATCCTTACTTATGCCTCTTAGAAAACCCAGTTCCTTTAAAAACTCAGCTCAAGTACCACTGCATATATTACACTTTCCTAATTTTCCATTTCTGTTGCTGCCTCCCTTACCTAATTACCTTGTATTGTGTGTGTGTGTGTATTATGATACTTATTTTGCAAATATTCAAGTTTCATTCATATATTTATAAACATATATGTACCCCCATTTATTTTCTATATACCTATATAAGTGCATGTTGTCTCTGCCTATGGGATGTGAATTCTTTTATATTATGCTACTTCTTTTTCAAATATTCAAGTTTCATATCTTTCTATCTGTCTATAGTATATACCTAAATATTTTATATATAGCTATATAAGTGTGTGTTGTCTCTCCTATGGGATATAAATTCTTTGAGAACAGGTACTATTTCATTTGTGCCTTTGTAGCCCTCCCAATGCCTAGAATATAGTAGATAGTGAATAAATGCATGTTGATCAACTAATAGATTAGAAATAGCAAGTTGCATGAACACCTCATCAAACTCTTAAACTCTAACAGTTTTCCACTAGTCCTCTTTGGTGCTATTAATGGCAGAGATATAAGGCATCTGCTTAGTAATCTTATTAAGTGAAAGAAGTGGACTGTCTAGTCTGTATATTCAATTTTATTTTAAATACTTTCAAGGGAAGCTAGGTGGCACAATGAATAGAGCAATGACCCTGGAGTCAGGAGGACCTGAGTTCAAATCCATCCTCAGACACTTGACACTTAACTAGCTGTGTGACCTTTGGCAAGTTACTTAACCCCAATTGCCTTGCATTCCCCCCTTTAAAATAAATTAAAAAATACTTACTTTTTAAAAGAATCCTTTTTTAGGATGATAGCTGGGAGAATATACATACTATCTAGCCCAAGGGACACAGAGGCAGAGCTACATTTTAATTTTTTTTCCAGGCCTCTCAGTCATGCTCTTCAATTTAGTTATTGAACATAGCATATAAATTAAAAATTTGGAGCAAGCTCAAATTCTCTTCAATTCTTTTGTTTCCTTTTCTTCCCTACTTTACCACAATGTTACATTGAGATGTTCTCATTTAAATTTGTTCTTTATATAGCAGAGCTTTGAAGGAGAATGGGAAAGGATCTGATCTTTTTAAATAGGGTAAAGTATCTTATAAAAAGCCAAAAGTTAGCATTATAGGTCATGGGAAGACATTAGAAGCCTTCTTAGTGAGTATAGCAAATTACCTTTTCCTTTTTGTTGTATGATATATTGCAAGAAATGAGTGGATAGGTGGTGAAGTAGATAGTGTTCTGGGCCTAGAGTCAGGAAGACCAAGTTCAAATCCAGCCACAGACTAGCTGCATGACCCTGGACAAGACCCTGTTTGCCTTAGTTTCCTCATTGGGAAAATGATCTGGAAAGGGAAATGGCCTACCATTCCAGTATATTTTCCAAGAAAACTCCAAATGGAGACACAGAAAAGAAAAATAACTGAACAAAAACAGTATGATAAGAAAAACAAATTAAAGACATAAAGATAGGGAAAGAGGAAGGAAAAACTATCTGAATTTTCTGAGAACAGGATAGTTTAAAATCCCAGGTAACTAGCAAAGAAATAGAGACAAATAATAGCTTCAGTAAAATATAACATTATGAAATAAAGCCACAAAAATTGAGTATTCCTCGATAGCAGAAACAAAATTCAAGTGGATAGATACATTCAAATAATTAGCAGTTCTTTTTTGTGTCAATTTATTGAAGCACACTCAATTCTTGTATAGACATAATTGCAAAATGTGACTTAAAAAATAAAGAGCAACTTATAAAATTGAAAAGCTATTCATTGCTCATGGTTTAGCTATGCCAATATAATAACTATAATACTTCCAAAATTACTTATACTGCACAAAACAGAGTCATAGCACAGTTTTAGGCTTTAATAGCTTTAAAGCTTTAATTGCTTAAATTTAGGACCAAGCTTTTGGGACACTTTAATTTAAAATATGGAAGTAATAGTTTTCTTTTTTTTCCCAATTTTTAAAAATTAAATTTTATATTTATTTTTATTTTACATTATTCATTTCCACAAGATGTTGAGTTACAAATTTTCTTCCCGTCTTTCCCCTACCCATCACCCCAAAACGGTGATCCCACTGTATACCCCCTCCCCCAATCTGCTCTCTCCTATATCCTTCCCCATCCCTTTCCAGTAGGGCAAGATGGATCTCTATACCCCAGTGCCTGTATATCTTATTTCTCAGTTGCATGGGAAAACTTTGAATTCCAGATTCTTTCCTTTCCTCCCTCATCACCCACCCTTACTGGGAAGATAAGCAATTTAATGTAGGTTGAACGTGTATAACTATGCAAAACATTTCCATAGTGGATATATTGTGAAAAACTGACTATATTTCCCCCCTATCCTATCCCACTCCCCACTTCTTCTATTCTCTACTTTGACCCTGTCCCTTTTCAAAAGTGTGTGCTTCTAACTTCCCTCCCCT
Source organism: Petaurus breviceps papuanus (assembly GCF_028583685.1). NCBI lineage: Eukaryota > Metazoa > Chordata > Mammalia > Diprotodontia > Petauridae > Petaurus > Petaurus breviceps. The sequence continues at coordinate 7,366,999 of NW_027187293.1, read as the reverse complement.
GGAACATGCCCTCCCCTCCATCATCCCCCCTCTCATCCCCTTCCCCCTACTCTGCTGTAGGTTGAGATACCCTATTTAGTGTGTATGTCATTCCCTCACTAAGACAAATTCAATGAGAGTAAGGTTGATACATTCCCTTTTGCCTTCCTGTTCTTCCCCTCCATTGTAACAGTTTTCCCTTGCCTCTTCTATATGAGATAATTTACCCCATTCTGTCTCTCCCCATCTCCTCTCATTATATTAGTCTCTCACCTCTCAGTTTCACCTTTTAAGTATCATCCCTTCCTATTCAATTAGTCCCGTGCCCTCTATCTATGTATACCTGTACACATATAGACACACTCACATATGTATTCATACACCCATATAACCTCCTATATAGACATATATGTGTATATATATGCACATTATATATATTATATATACATTTATATTCCCTTCATCTATCCTCATATTGAGAAAAGTTTTATAAGTTACAATTATCGTTTTTCCATGTAGGAATGTCAATAGTTCAACTTTGATAAGTTCCTTATGATTTCTTTTCCCTGTTTACCTTCTCATGCTTCTCTTGCTTCTTGTATCGGAATGTCAAATTTTCTATTCAACTCTGGTTTTTTAATCAAGAACGTTTGAAAGTCCTCTAAGTCCTCTATTCCATTGAATGACCATGTTTTCCCCTGAAACATGATACTCAATTTTGCTGGGTAAGTGATTCTTGGTTTTAATCCCAGCTCCTTTGACCTCTGGAATATCATATCCCAAGCCCTTCTATCCCTCATTGTAGAAGCTGTGAGATCTGTGTTATCCTGATTGTGTTTCCACAGTATTCAACTTGTTTCTTCCTGGCTGCTTGTAATATTTTCTCCTTGATCTGGGAACTCTGGAACCTGTCTATAATATTCCTAGGAGTTTTCTTTTTGGGATCTTTTTCAGGAGGTGATCGGTGGATTCTTTCAACCTCTATTTTGCCCTCTGGTTCTAAAACATCAGGGCAATTTTCCTTAAGAATTTCTTGAAGGATGATTTCTAGGTTCTTTTTTTGATCCTGCTTTCAGGTAGTCCAACAATTTTTAAATTATCTCTCCTAGATCTATTTTCCAGGTCAGTGGTTTTACCAATGAGACATTTCACATTGGCTTCTATTTTTTTTCATTTGTTTGGATCTATCTAATAATATCTTGATTTCTCATAAAGTCACTAGCTTCCATTTGCTCCAATCTAATTCTGAAGAAATTATTCTCTTCAGTGAGCTTTTGAGATTCTTTTTCCCTCTGGCAAATTTGGCTTTTTAAGGCATTCTTCACCTCATTGGCTTTTTGGGCCTCTTTTGCCATTTGAATTAGTCTATTTTTTAAGGTGTTGTTTTCTTCAGTCAGGTTGTTGACTCTCTTTTCATGATTTTCTTGCATCATTCTCAACTCTCTTCCCAGTTTTTCTTCCACTTCTCTTATCTGGTTTTCAAAAACCTTCTTAAGCTCCTCTACGGTCAGTAAGAAGTTCATATTTTTCTTGGAAGGTTTTGGTACAGGAGTTCTGACTTCATTGTCTTCCTCCTGTTCCATGCTTTGATCCTTTTTGTCCCCAAAATAGCAATCTAAAGTCACATTGCTATGCTTGCTTTGCTTCCTTTGCTTGCTCATTTTACCACTCAATTACTTGACGTTTGAGCTTTTTGCCACATTAGAACTCTGCTTCCAGAGAGGAGAGCTTTGTCCCAAATCACTGGGGTTTTCCCAGCTGCTGAAAGTGTGACCTCTCTGGAGCCTCCACATGCTCTGGCATCTGGTCACACATTCCAGGACCTCCACCCTAGAAACTAATCCAGATTCAAGCAGATTAAAGCAAGAGTGATTACCCCTCAGAATGGTCCTTGGTTCCCCTACAGCCTTCAGGCTAGGAGCTCTGAAGCAGCCATGCGCAGCCATGCCACCCCTCAGCCGCTTCTCACTCTGGAGGCAGAGGTCAGACCGTACTCTCAGACTCCCTGTTCCCAAAGTCTACATTGACCTCTCACTTTGTCTTTGGCATTTATGGGTTGATAATTCTGGAAACTGCCACAGCTGCTGGTGATCCACTGTCCGGAGAAGCTGCCACCCTGAGGCTAAAACCGTGGGCTCAGGAGGGGCTGGGTTCCACTCCCAACACCCTGTGATGGACCCTTCCTTTCTGCCTGCTGGGCTGTCTTCAGTGGGAGATTTGTTTCTCTCTTTCACTTTGTGGATTCTGTAGCCCTAAAGTTTATTTAGAGTCATTTTTTATAGGTATTTGAGGTGATTATAGGGGGAGCACATGGAGTTTTCCTGCTTCTATCCCTCCATCTTGGCTCTGCCCCCGAAGGATTTCATTCCTCCTTTTTTCATTATTTCACTTACATTTCCAGATCTTTTGTTCCTGCTAATGAATCTTACTATTTTGTCTAAATCTGTGAAGTATGTCATTTTGGCATAGCTCCAAATCTGTAAAGTCGCAAGAGGAAGTATTCTGTGGGAGGAAGCAAGAAGGCCATTGTAATTTACAGGCTTCTTAAATAGGATAATGTGTGACTTCACCATTACAGAAGCACAACACAGTTTGGGAAGGAATTCAGGGCCTCCTGTATCTTAGTGGATATTATGTGTTGTTAAGCAGTAATTTATGAGATGTTTCTATAAACATAAATACTACCTTCAATGACATGACAGAGATAAGCATGCCCGTTTTTAAAGAAGGATTTCTTGATTAAGTGAACTGGAAGAGGAAGTTTAGTGCAACTAAGAAATGACTAAGCTATATATCAACATAATATGCCTCATTATTTTGGGTGTATCATTTCATTTCTATCAGTTTTCTCATCAATAGGAAAATATATATTATATTACATTCACATATATAATGGATCTCCATGCATATTGAATATCTTTTGTGTTCTTTATGTGTGTATTTTGTCTTTATAGTTTATTATAAGCAATATATTCAGTGGTTTCTGGATAAAAGGCATAGAAACAAAGTAGTCTTTTTCTGTTACCTTTAAAGAGACTTAGGGGTCTCAAATATCTTACCAGAGAGATAACTTGATTCCTAAAAGATCTGATTTGCTTTATCATGGGGACAGTAGATCAGCTTCTTCCACCTCTGATGTTTTCTTGCATGACTGGTCTCTACCATATAAAAGAGTTTAATTTGTTTGAGGTGAATACCATAAGAACACAAATAAACATGGAATAGTTAAAATGTAATTTGTGTGAGCTCAGGTGAAACAGGATAGCCTGAGATAAGCTCCAATTATGAGTGCTTCTTGAGTATGTTGGCTTTCTGATGAGCAATGCTCTATTGCTTCCCTACCTGCGTCTGCATCTCCACCATTAAAAAGACAATGTGCATGGTTTTTAACTTAACTATAAAGTCATTACCACTGAATCAGTGTGCTGTGTGTTTTACTGGCCATTTTAATCCATAATAATTTTGAAAAACAAGCAAAGATATAGAGGAGCTAGTGTTTTGTGTATCTGCAGGGTGATTGACAGATAACTTTACTTCTTGTTTAGGAAATGATGCCTCTTCAATTGTCAACTGCCTCCATATTTTGGGTCAGACTTTGGATGCAAGGTAAAAGAAATATATTCTATCAAAATAAATGAAGAATGTTGTATATAAAAATGTTGAGAGAGGCTTTTTATTGCAATCTGGAAATTTTAGGAGACTGGGTGGTTATATATTGTATTAGTCCATTCTTGGAGACCTTCCTCTCCCCCCATTGTAAATCTAAAAGTATTTGTTGTCTATAAGTATTACATACATTGTAAGACAGTTTAGTAGTTCCAAGATAGCATATAGCTTGTTATTTCAGCTGTGGCCAGAGATTTTATTTAATTCCAATTAAAAAATAACTACTATGTACAAACTGCTATGTTATGTACCAGAAGTAGTTAAAAAGAAGTAAAATGAGTATATTTTTACTCTCAAAGAGAATAAAGTCTGATATTCATCATAAAATATAAACACAAATATGATGAAAAGTAGCATTTAATAATGGCAAGGAAGAGACCATATAATTTGTTATAAGAGAGTTTTTAGAGGTATTACAGGCAAATCATGGAAGGCATCTTTTCAGGCTTGCACCTGAGCTGTGCATTGAAGGAAGAAAATTATTTCAACAAGTAGCAACATAGAATGTACTCCTGGTATGGGGTATGTCCTTAATGAATGCAGAGCATGAGGAGAGTATGAGATGAGACAAGAGTGAGGGGCAGCTAGGTGACGCAGTGGTCCTGATCTCAGGAATACCTGAATTCAAATATTACCTTTAGCATTTTACTAGCTGTGTGCCCATAGGCAAGCCATTTAAACTCTTTGAGCCTCAGTTTTCTTATCCATAAAGGAAAGATACAAATATCACATACCTTCCAGCGTTGTTTTGAGTCCAAAATGAGACATCTGTAAAATGCTTGGCAAACCTTGAAGGGTTATATAAATGCTAGATATTATGGTTTAATGGACAGAGCATTGGATTTAGAGTTGGTTTGAATTCTAGCTCTGAGTGACCTTGGAAGAGTAGTCTCTTTGGCCTCAGTTTCCTCATATATAAAATAAAGAATATTGATTAAATTATGTCTAAGATCCCTTCTAACTTTATTAGCTTGATCCTTTCCAACTTTATTCTACCTTGTTTTCTAATTTGTCCAGAACATGTGTGAAGGTGGGTAGCATGAAAGAAGACCAGAAAACTCTATTGGGTTTAAAGGGTAAATGGTAAAGGGTCTTAAATGTCAAGCTAAGGATTTTGTATTTTATCTCATAGGCAATGGGAAGCCACTAAAGTGTTTTTGAGCAAATGAATGAGCAAAGATCTGTACATTAAGGAGATTATTTTGTCAGCTTTGTGAATGATGGACTAGAGAAGGGAGAGACCAGGAAAATGAAAACAGTTGGGAAGTTATTTCAGTAGTTCAGGAAAAAGGAAATGAGGGCTAGATTTAAAGTAAAAATGGAGGGTAGAGGCTGGAAGCATAAGACACATAGTGTATATAGAACTGATAATTATTCAGAGGAAGGGAAAGGAAAAAAAAATTGAGGATGACAGGTTTCAAGCCTGAGTGACTGTGAAAGGTGGTGCTCTTACCCAACATAGGGAAATTTGGAGGAAAGAAAGAGTTCATGGGGGAAAACAGTTCACTTTGATGTATATTGAGCTTGAGGTGATAAAATAACATTCAGGCAGAGGTAACCAGTAGTCATTTGACAATATAGAATTGGCATTCAGTGGAGAGATTGGGACTTAGTGCATAAAGTTGAGAGTTGTCTGCAGGAGATGTTTTAAGTCATGGGAGTAGATAAATTCATTCCAAGGAAGAAAGTGAAGAGAGACTTCTCTCTCTCTCTCTCTCTCTGTCTCTCTCTCTCTCTCTCTCTCTCTCTCTGTCTCTCTCTCTCTCTCTGTCTCTCTCTCTCTCTGTCTCTCTCTCTCTGTCTCTCTCTTTTCTTTTCTTGGAGGGCAATTGGGGTTAAGTGACTTGCCCAAGGTCACGTGGCTAGTTTTTGTGTTAAGTGTCTGAGGCTGGATTTGAACTCATGTCCTCCTAACTCCAGGGCCGCTGCTCTATTCACTGCACCACCTAGCCACCACCAGAGACTTCTCTTTCTAGAAGTTAGGAAGGACAAAATATATAACCAGAATTGTAATGTGACTGCCAAAAAAAAAAAAAGCTTACCAACCGAAACAATTGCAGCATAACTGGCACCATTTGGCCTCTGTACTTAGATTTGCTTGGCATTTGCTTAAAGCATAGAAATTAAGATTTAAACTCTAAAATAATTCTATAATGTCTGTTAGTAGCTCATAACATTAAGTTATAACAACTTATCTTTATTTTACCTGAGTTTGGGAAGAAATGGATAACCAGTGTATTATTTGGTCTAACAGACTCACAGCAATAACTATTGAATATCTCTTTTTTCAGATAATTATTCAATGTCTTTGAACAATAAAATTCATGAATATTTTATTTCCTCTTTATTTAAAAAAACTAAGATATATAAGAGGGTGCCCCATATAAGAGGAAATGTGATTTACTCTAAGTAGTTTTTTTATGCTTTTCTAAGAAGTATTTTGAAGACTTCATTCAAGTTTTGTATAATTTAGAATGAGTGGAATTAAAGTTATATATATATATATATATATATATATATATATATTTTGTTTGCATAGAGATTATAAACTGGCAGAAAAAGGTCCATTAGGGGGAAATGGTTAAGAAATTTCTTAGCCTCTTGCTTAGAAATATTTGGTTAATTAAGTCTATTATATAGGTTACATGAAAGGATCTGGAATATACAAAATCTTTGTGTGTATATATATATATATGCATGCCATAGACTTGTGAGGACTTTCTCACAGTGAAAATGTTTTAAAGGATATGCATAATTCTCTTTTAAAAATGAGAGTTTTGGTTTGATTTGGTTTGGTGGATTATTCAGCTTGAGAAATCAGATGAGAACAATAGATTTTGTTTGTGTGATATTTGATATGATGAGAAAATAGAAATAATTGTGTATTTTTTTTATTTACTACCTAGGACTGTGATGAAGACTGGTATGGAGAGTGTTAAAACAGCATTAAGAGCATTTTTGGATAATGCAGCTGAGGATTTGGAAAAAACCATGGAAAATCTTAAACAAGGACAGTTCACGCACACCAGGAACCAGCCAAAAGGAGTAACTCAAATTATTAATTATACCACGGTGGCTCTTTTGCCAATGCTGTCCTCATTGTTTGAACACATCGGACAGCATCAATTTGGAGAAGACCTAATATGTATGTATAGTATCTCATATAGAAATTTTGAAATGTCATTTCATTATGATCAGAGATTGTAAAGGCAGTATATTTGTTTTTTAAAGTGGATACTTTTCACAGGACATGGTACCTCAACAAACCATGCTGTATTTTTTAAAAATTCCACCTTTGATTTTTGCCACATTTAATTTTATAAATTCTGAAGCTAATCACAGACTTTGGATTGTGCTCACAGACTAATAATTTTGACACTTACAGAAAAGAGTACCCTCAAATCAACTTTTTAATTCTGGATGTGAAAATAACACATTAAGTAATTGTTACCTAAACTTTAACTTTACTGTCTTGGTCAATAAAACAACAATACTGTTGTGGTTGACATTAGATATACCAAACTGTTTTACCTGCCTCTCCTTTTCCTAATTTGTATGGCTTTACCTTGACAGAATCTCTTCTCTGGGGCTCAGTTTCTACTTTACCAAAAAGAGGGTTAGATGATTTAAAAGATCCCTTCTAGTTTTAAATCCTATAATATTATATATACTAATTTAAATTAATTTTATTTTTACTACTAATTTAAAGACATAGACAAAAAAATTTGGAGCCATTTGATTTCATTTGTTCGTAGTAGTTGTCACAGACATCCCTTGCATTCTTTTTTTTTTTCCCTTTTGGAGGGCAATTGGGGTTAAGTAACTTGCCCAAGGTTACACGGCTAGTTTTTTTGTGTGTGTGGGTGTTAAGTGTCTGAGACCGGAACCAAATTTGGGTCCTCCTGACTCCGGGGCTGGCACTTTACTCACTGCACCATCTAGCTACCCCCTTTCATTCTTTAATAACCCAAAATGCAGATATATTACACTTCCTTGAAATGTTTGTGTAAGTTATTGAAGCCAATACTTCTATATCCTTATTAATTATGCTACACTATAGAATATTGTGTCAGGGATAGAAATGGACATCAAAGGTTATTACCCTTTTCCTTTGTCTTAAACATCTTGCTTTTCTTAATCGTAGACATTATGTTTGAAATTATGAAGTAGAGAATGGTCAAATGAATTTGAACATCTTTGTGCCTCAGTACTTCCAGTCACAAAAATGAAATAAAGCAATATTTCCTGAAATGTAGCAAAGAATATTATTTATAATGCGGATTTGAACTCCTTAAAAGAGATTGTTGGAACTAAAATTGTATTATGTTATATTTTATGTTTTATCTGCATATTTTTCCTTATTTGTTTTCAGTTGTTAGTTTTGCATTGTTTTAAAGTTGAGATTTCTTTGTATTCTAAATTTTCTTGAGTTTCAACATAGTCTTGAAATTTAATGTTTAAAAACTGATATTCTTCATTTTTTTATTTTTATTTTTTAGTGGAAGATGTACAGGTTTCTTGTTACAGAATCCTGACTAGCTTATATGCTCTGGGAACCAGCAAGAGTATCTATGTGGAAAGGTAAGATAAAGAATAATTTTGATCCAAACTTATATGTACATCAAATATTACATTAGGTTTTTTTGCTTTTTGGAGGGCAATTGAGATTAAGTGACTTGCCCAAGGTCACATGGCTAGTTTTTGTGTTAAGTGTCTGAGGCTGGATTTGAACTCAGGTCCTCCTGACTCCAGGGCCAGTGCTTTATTCACTGCACCACCTAACTGTTCTACATTACTCTTTTAGAATATCTTTTTCCTTAGTTATAGAACTAAACTTAAATTTTAAAATTAGCTTGGTAGCCTGAAATAGTAGGGAGATATTAAATGATATTTAAGCTAACAAGCTACTGAAATAAAAAGAACATTTGAATTACAAGCAAAAAGTTAGCAACACAAAGGAAATGCAATCATAAATGGATCATAAACTTGTTTTAAATGTGTGACCTATCAAAAGAAAAGATAGAATCTGACAATCCATGATTACATCACTATACTTAAAAACTTCAGTTAATTTCATTAAATATTTATTAAGTACCTACTATGTTCACTTGCTCCTTCTCCCAGTGTATTCCTCTTTCTCACTCTTGTTTTAGATATTCATCCACCATATTCAACTCATACCTGTGCCCAATATCTACATATACTACTTCTAACAGTCCTAATAACGAGAAAATTTGAATAGTTACAAGTGTGATTTTCCCATGTAGGAATGTAAACAAATTAATCTTATTAAATCACTTATGATTTATCTTTCCTGTTTGCCTTTGTATGTGTCTCTTAAGTCTTATATTTGAAAGTCAAGTGTTCTGTTTAGCTATGGGGTTTTCATTGGGACTATCTGAATGTCCTTTATTTCATTGCATATCCATTTTTCTTCTGAAGGATTATAGTTAGTTTTGCTGGGTAGGTTATTCTTGGTTACAATCTTAGCTCTTTTGCCCTACAGAATATCGTAATTCAAACCCTTTGATCCTTTGAGTTAGAAACTGCTAACTCCTGTGTTTTCTTGACTGTGGTTTCATGATATGTAAATTGTTTCCTTTTTGGGTACTTGAAATATTCTATCCTTGACCTAAGAGTTCTGGAATTTGGCTATAATACTGCTGAGAGTTTTCCTTTTGGGATCTCTTTCAGGAGGTGATTGGTGGATTCTTTCCATTTCTATTTTACCTGCTGGTTCTAGATTATCAGGAAAGTTTTCTTTGATAATTTCTTGAAAGATGGTGTCTAGACACTCTTTTTTATCATAGCTTGTAGGTAGTCCAGTAATTCTTAAATTATCTCTCCTCAATCTATTTTCCAGATCAGTTGTTTTCCCAGTGAGATATTTCACATTTTCTTCTATTGATTTTTCATTCTTTTGATTTTATTGTTTCTTGATGTCCCATAAAGTCATTAGCTTCCACTTGCCCAGTTCTAATTTTTAAGAAATTATTTTCTTCATTGAGCTTTTGCGCTTCCTTTTCCATTTGTCTAGTTTTACTTTTTAAGGAGTTCTTTTCTTTAGTGAATTTTTGTATATCTTTTTTTTCCAATTTGACTAAATCTGCTTTTCAAGGCATTGTTTTTTTCCATTGGATTTTTGTGCCCCTTTTAACATTTTGCCTATTCCTTTTTAAAAGTATTTTTAAGTATTTTATTCAGTATTTTTCATGTCTCCTTTACCAAGCTGTTGACTCTTTTTTCATTATTTTCTTTTTTTAAAATTTTAGTTTAGTTTTGTTTTTTGTCTTTTTGGAGGGAGGAAGGCAGGACAATTGGGGTTAAGTGACCTCCCCAAGGTCACACAGCTGCTAAGTATTAAGTGTCTGAGATTGGATTTTAACTCAGGTCCTTCTCACTCCAGGGTTGGTGCTCAATTCACTGTGCCACCTAGCTGCCCCCTTTTCATTATTTTCTTGCATCACTCTCATCTCTCTTCTCATTTTTTTCTATATCTCTCTTATTTGATTTTTAAGAGCCTTTTTGAAGTCTTCCATGGCCTGACACCAATTCACATTTTTCTTTGAGGCTTTGACTGTAGCACTTATGATTTTGTTGTATCTTCTGAGCTTGTGTTTTCATCTTCGTTGTCACCATAGTAACTTTCTTTGGTCAGGAGCTTTTTCTGCTGTTTGCTAATTTTTGAAACTTATTTCTTTACTTTTAACTGTGCTCTTTAGTAGCTCTTTAACTCTATGCTCTGTTTCTGCATTGGAGAGGGCACTGTCTTGAGCTTCAGGATTTTTGTGCATCCATTTTCAGAGATAATTCTGGTGACTTCTAAATTTTCGATCCTTCCGAGGTCACATGATCTCCAGCCCTGGAGTCGGGAAACCCGGGATCAGTTCCAGCCTCAGATACTTAGCACCCACACAAAGTAACTGGCTGTGTAACCTTGAGCAAGTTACTTAACCCCAATTGCTTAAAAAATAAAGAGAAGTATGATTACTACTCTCTTAGCCTGTTCTTTGGTGTGTGAGCGACCATAAGCACTATTTTCTGCACTGGAACTGTGTCCAAGGTCCCAGCTCCCCTGAGGCTTCAAGTTCTGGTGTGCTAGTACTTTTCTTTACCCTGGTAATGAGACCCAGGAATATGACCCAGATCCAAAAGAAAATTCAGTTGAGTTCTGCCCTCAGTGCCAGTCCCTGTAGTCTCCTTCTGACCAGTTGTCTGACCCCCTCACCATCTCTGGGCTAAGATGTCCAGAAACCACCACTGTTCCCATCGATTCAGTAGTCCCCAAGATCTACTACTGCTGGCTTGCTGGGGTGTGACCTATGCTGGGCTGCACACCCATTTTCACCCTGGTATAACAGATCTTTCCTGCCAACCTTCTAAGTTGTCTTAGACTGGAAAATTGTTTCACTCTATCCTTTTGTGAGTTATACTGCTCCAGAATTTGTTTTGGGGGCATTATTTAAAGTTGTTTTCAGGGGTTTTGGGTAGAGCTGATGCAATTTTTTGCCTTTTCTCCACCGTCTTGACTTACTCTCTATGCATATCTTTTGACCCAGCAAAACCACTACTGTATCTCAAAAGAATCAAAGAAAAAAGAAAAGGAACTATATATACAAAATGTTTATAGCAGCTCTTTTTGTGGTAGCAAAGAATTGGAAATTGAGGGGATGCCTATCGATTGGGGAATGGTTGAACAAAGTGGTGAGATATGATTGTGAAGGGATACTGTTGTGCTATAAGAAATGACAAGCAATATTCCCTAATTGATAAATGGTCAAAGGATATGAACATGCAGTTTTCAGATCAAGAAATTAAAGCTATCTAGAATCATATGAGAAAATGCTCTAAATTACTATTGATTACAGAAATGCAAATTAAAACAACTCCAAGGTACCACCTCAGTTTTATTAGAATGGCTAATATGACAGAAAAGGAAAATAATAAATGTTGGAGAGGATGTGGGAAAATTGGAAAAGTAAGGCATTGTTGGTGCAGTTGTGAATTGATCCAACCATTCTGGAGAGAAATTTGTAACTGTGCCCAAAGTGCTATAAAACTGTGCATACCCTTTGATCCAGCAATACTACTACTAGGTCTGTATCCCAAAGAGATCATTAAAAGGGTAAATGTACCCATATGTACAAAAATATAGCAGCTCTTTTTGTGGTGACAAAGAATTTGAAATTGAGGTGATGCCCATCAATTGGGGTATGGCTGAACAAGTTGTGGTTTTTGAATGTAAGAAATGCTGAGCAGGCAGATTTTAGAAACACCTAGAAAGACTTACATGAACTGATGCTGAGTGAAGTGAGCAGAAGCAGGAGAACTTTGCACTCATTAACAGCAACATTGTGTGATGATCAACTGTGATAGACTTGGCAGTACAGTACAATGTACATTGTACAGCAGCACAATGATCTAATATTGTTCCAAGGGACTCGTGAAAGAAAAAACTAACCACACCCAGAAAAAGAACTATGGAGTCTGAATGCATACTCTTGATTGAAGCATACTTATTTTTTCTTTTTCCTTTTTGGAGGGCAGTTGAGGTTAAGTGACTTGCCCAAGGTCACACGACTAGGTTTGTGTGTGTGTGTGTGTGTGTGTGTGTGTGTGTGTGTGTGTGTGTGTGTGT